>NC_048903.1:18927559-19095594 GCF_011077185.1 Oxyura jamaicensis | reverse complement strand
CCTCACGCTCCTCACACACCATATATCCCTCATGCTCCTCACACACCTCACGCACCTCACCCGTGCAAGCACCACACACAATGTCCTCCTTCTCTCCCCCCATGTCCTGCTCCCCAGACACACACCCAGCCCCGACACAGACCCGAGAGCTCCCCAAGCCCTCCTGCTCTGACTGCGACACCAGCTCTGGTGCAGGCTCCGCCAGGATGTCTGACAGCACAGCAAAATTAATACTTTGTGTGGCAGTACCCCCAGCCCACAGTCACGTAGTGCTGGGCACAGCGCTGCAAATCCTTCTCTGGCAGTGTCTCAGGGCTGTTGCAAGCTCCAGTGTCACCTCTCTTCTTTATTATGTGTTTCCAGGCCTGCCAAGTGAAGTAGCTGCAGCATTTGGTCGGTGCAATTGTCAGCAAGCAGATTAAATACGTATCTGCACCTCAAAAGCCTCCCACAGGGAGCCGTTCGTGCACTGACATGCTGCCTTTCCCTATACCTTTCCCTGGTCCTTCCACTAAATCTCTCCCCGCTTAAACAGATCCTGAGCATATGATGGGATGATCTGAATGTGAGCTGTCACATTAGGGGGAAAAATGACACCACGTTCAGAGCACTGCTGAGGAATTTGGAAGTGGGAATTTGCTAAATTAGCTCGGCAGTCTGATTTTTCTATTGCCTCATTCCTGCATTTGCTATGAGAACAGAATGACTGGGCGAAGGTGGAAAACCTTCTGTTAACCTTATGGAAATGACAAAAATATGCAAAAGCATGAAAGCAAGCATGGAGGAAGAATGCAAAGAGCTCTTAAAGAAGATAAAAAATAGATTACTATTTCCTTATAT
Source organism: Oxyura jamaicensis (assembly GCF_011077185.1). Lineage (NCBI taxonomy): Eukaryota > Metazoa > Chordata > Aves > Anseriformes > Anatidae > Oxyura > Oxyura jamaicensis. The sequence continues at coordinate 19,094,754 of NC_048903.1, read as the reverse complement.
ATCACAGCGATGCCCAAACAAGACCATCACTAGATGCCATTTTTCAGCCTCTGCATGACCAGCGGTGACTTTCAGACTTTTACATTAAAATGTTCCTCATTGAGAAGCTTCATTCAGCTCTGCAGTGTCATGGCATGCGATTGAATCCGTTCTGGTTCTCCAGTAATTGGCTGTGCCAACATCTACAGACCTACGGTTTGGAGTCGATGCCGTAGCTGTTGGGTTAGTGAACTGAAGTGCTGTTCTCGAGCACTGCAGATTTGTCATGTTTAAACTCAAGCTGTCCACTGCAGGACTTTTGTACATGTGTAAACAGTGCAAGCCACAGAAGCACCATTTTCTCAAGTGCTTAGACCCCAGGAAAGAAGCAATTCCTCCTACTCATCTGTCCGGGAGCTACAGGGAGAATCAGAGAACAGAACATCTTTCAAGCAGGGAAATTTATCCTGACAGAGGCATGTTCCCTGTGCCCTTCTTGGAAAGAGGTAGAAATAACTTCTTAAACTGGTGCTTCCGGTGTTAAAGAATTATCATGAGCCTAGAAATTAACAATTGGTACTTTAAGGAAAACCCTTGTCTCTGCTTCCAGATTTGCAAATGTTCAACTGAGTCCATAAATTTACTTAGTGTGTTCTCCTCTTTCACAAGCAGATTAGGAAGTTCAAAGGTTAAACTACTTTTAAACTGACATTTCACATAGAATTATTTCATGCTTTGCTGCACAGATTTGCCCTGTAGCACATTTGGCAAACTCAAGCAATTTCCAGGTCCCAGCTAGAAAAACAACTGCATAAATGTCAGTGTACGATCTGCTGTGGAAGGTTGATAGTAAAAGCTTTTGCTTCATAATCTGAATCCAGCATAAAAACTATCCTGTTTTCTCATCAGTACCTTCCCTTCCAGAAATTAACTTACATTCTGCTAAGGATGTATAGCTCCTCTCTGTATAGCCAGAGAGCTCGGCTAAAGCAACACAAAACAGAAAATCTTTCATTGTCATAAACCAACTATGCTATTCACCTGTAGCCATCAAAGCAACTGTAGGAAATTCTGGCAGGATCCAGCTGACATCTATATCTTTAATCACAACATAATAAAAATAAAACAGCAATTTGGCACTAAGAAAAGATACAGCGCTACCTCCTGTTGGTAAATCAGCCTCTACTGATCATTATAGCGATTTCAAGTTCCTTTACTTCTTGTAAGCATTTTTTTTCCCTCTTTACCCAAGATAGTGATTTAGATTTTTTCCTCTCATTTCTTCCACGGCAGGGAGAGTTCCCTTTTAAAATGTTAAATTACACCAATAAATCATGACGAGACCCTGCTATCACAGCCTTGCTCCCCTTGAGATTCACACAGACAGGTATGACACAGCAGGACGTACGACAGAAACGCTGATAAACAGCAGAATAAGGAGGATCTTCCTGCTCACAACCTAACAGCGCAGACCTACTGTGTTTAAACTGGAATGGCCAAGCTTGGCTTTTAGCCTTTAATTTACAGTACCAACACATGAACCACTTACCTAAGGATAACCAAGCTTTTGCCATGCTTCAGAAAAGCTCCGAAGCTTTATGAGCTTTCAGAAATGTGCTCACCTGAGCATTTGTGCAATAATGTGTTGAAATTAAGTGTAGGTCCCCCTTTAGTGAATGAGGGCTTCATGTTACCATGGGATAAAAGACTGCTCCTGAGCAAGCACCAGGATGAGCCCGATATGCTCCATGTTCTGATTTAAACTATGGTATCTTCTTCAAGTGCCCGTGTCAAATCTACTCTTATTTTCCCTGCCCCTTATAAAAGCGAGTAAGAACTTTTGGGTGCTAATATATATATATGTATATAATTTTTAAATAGAAGAAAATACATGCTGTTGACTTGTCCCAAATGAAATATTTCCTTATTGTTTTACTTCCTCACCTTTTTCATGCTCATTTTTCAGTCTCTCCCTCTTGCATTTTATATACGTGCTAAATTTTATCTGTCACATTATGAAGAATTATTTGGTTCCAGGAAATATCTAGCTTATTTTACCTCTGTATCAGCATTCATTTACTATTGTTTCCTAAGGAAGCTGCTGTTTTCACATGTTTTTGTGTGGATCAAAAAAAGATTAGAATCTCATTCATTGGTTTCCTTTTTTTTTTTTTTTTTTTTTTTTGTGGCTAGAAGAAAAAACTTACCATAGCATCAAAGGTAAAAAATTAACACACTGTGCACACAATTTTGCAGCTGCATCAGCAGCAGGAAAACAAAGGTTGCCAAACAAAGCGTTTGTTTGAACAAGTGACAGGCATTCATAATTATACTCACTGCTGAGCATGAGAATATAGAAACAAAGGCATGAAGAACACAGAAGATGTGATCAGGACATACAAGTAGCTCCAGAGCATTTGCCATAGGAACTCTGTATGAATAATTTTCCTTTCCACGGATAAACATACTATGCTATCCTTGATCACATACTATGCTGTTAAATATAAATATATAAAAACAAAATAAAACTCCCTTGAAATTTCCCTGTTTATTCAGTTTCTGGCTGAGTAACTTTATTACTTTTTTTTTTTATCCTAACTTTCATAACTGGAGAGGGATGGAAACAATGTCCTTGTGAACGCAGCATGCACTGTCCTGTGACATGGTGGTACTTAAAGTGATTGAATGAATATATAAAAATTTGTGTAAATTATTACTTTTTAAAATAGAGTTAATACTAATGCTATCTGTAAACTTGCTGTAGCATCTCTCAATTATAAATTGATAGGAAATCTCTGCTGTTGAAGCTGGTTATCAGTCTTCCTCATGAGAGTACACTCCTCATCACTGATTCTTCAGATAATCACATCCATTTTCAATTCTCTCAGGATTCGTCTTTGATTGATTGATTGATTGATTTCAGAAAGCAGGTTAGGATTATGTGGGTGTTACTCCTGAATCCACTTCTGCTAGCTCTTTGACTTAAGGCAAGACACAGACATTTTCTGTTCTGACTCTTATCTCTGTTTTCGATGAGTCAACTACATTTCACTCCTTGAAGATACTCCTGATTTTCATGAATGAGGATAGAAGAAAAGGCCTGGAATTCTCCAAGCAGAGAGAAAAACACCGTTCCCCATTTGGTTACCCAGTTGGTCAAAGTTCACAGTCGTGTAAGGTCATCTGTGCTAGACTGAGAAATAAGGCGAGAAGGGTCAGGCACGATCTCAATGTTCTCTTATTTATTTACATACTGTTCCATCTCCCTGTATACATCATGGAAAAAAAAATGATAGGAGGCTATTCCCCTTCTCAGAAGTCTGTCATTCTAACAAGCTCTGTGTTCGTACTTTAACCATCTGTGATCTTCCCAGGATCATGCTCACAGCTGTTTCTGCTGCCCTTTTACCTCTGTTACACGGCCGATATCTTTGCCCGGTTTTACTTGTTTGCTAGCTTTGTTCAGGTTTGCTGCAGCCCATGTTTACTTGGTCAGGTACCATTATCATCATCAGTCTTTCTGAATCCACTGAGATTATCTCCTAGTCCCAGACCCACATTTGTTTAAAATTATTTGCGATGTAACTTGTTTTTCAGGTGTTAAAGGTTAAACAAATTAAGTGTAAATCTTTATCAGTGGTAGGAGTCCGACAGCAAGTTTCATATAACAGCGCATTTGCTGACGTGCAGGGCAGTGGGCTTACCATCCACTGACAAGCCAGCTGGGCTCAGGAATTTGAACAGACAAATGCAAAATCCTGCATTTGGGCTGCTGTGTTCCCATGCTTCGGCACAACCCAGGGACCGACTGAGAAGCTCTGGAGAGAAGCACTGCGGACAAGCTGAGCATGCATCAGCAGTGCACCTCGCGGTGATGAAGATTAACAGCTCTGAGGGTTACGTTAGAAAGGGCACGGCCAGCACGTCAAGACAAGTGACCATTGCCCCTCCCCACGCACTTGTGAGAACACATTTGGAGTACTCTGTCCAATTTGGGGCCCCCTGTTGCAAGAGAGAGAACAAACAACTGGAGAGAGCAGAGGTGGTTAGAGGGCCAGAGGGATCAATCACACCAACAAAAGTTCTAGCAAGTTCTGGACGTGAAAGAAAAGCTCTCCTTAGGCTGAAGTAATATGTAACCCATGGGAAGCGTGTGCCAATCCACAGAGAAACGAGCGTTAAAGCCCACAGAGAAACGATCTGACTGCTTTGGGACAGCTACTCCAGGTGATATTTTTAGCCAACACCAGTCCAGGCAGCTTCCCACTCTCTGATCACATTGTCAGCTGTTATAAAGCAGTAACTAGATGAAGAAAATGTTAATTATGAAATCACTTTATTATCTTTCTAACTACAGTAAAATTGTAAGCCTATTTTTTTATCTGAATTTGTGGACTTGGCGTGCCAATGTTGCAATTAAGGTAATAGTAGCACAGGAACACCCTGGCAAGCATAATGCCAGGAGAAACAGATTTCTTCAAACACTATGGTTGAAATATTCTATGGATCAGGAAATGAGGAGATTTTTTCCTCTATCTTCTCTGAAGTTTGAATTCCAAATGGTGCAGAGACAGCACACTGGACATAAAGATAAAATACATTGTAATACGGACTCCTGTGAAAGAACTAAGTGCCACACGGCCAAGAAACAAAGCCAAAAACTGGAACTGAAAGATGGAAAGAAGAGCAGAACATCGAATGTATACCAGTTTTCCTTGACATTGTTAATGTGCTCACCTCTGGTTCTACTCTGAGCAGTCAAGGCTTGGCACTTCAGCAAGGAGGACTAAGCAACACATTTCTCTCCAGTAGCTGCACTTAACTTCCATAATTCTTGTCCTAAAAGCAACAAGTTTTTGCTCCCTGCTGGTTCTGAACTGAGCTTGGGGCTTCACAGAAATAGCTGTAAATAATAAAGTACATCAAGTGCATCGGCCACTTTTCTTTCAGGGAAGAAAGCTGTTGATTCAGAGTGATTTGAATAGTTCTTCACTGGAATCAAAATGTTGATAAGGCTGCGCAGAATTAAATGAATACAGAATGTACATACTGACAACCCTCGAGCAAACAGCAGAAAGAAAACAAATATTGATCCTCTCTGTCCAGTCTGAAGGCCCTTACAGTAAAGTCGGACGGGTAGTAACAGCAAGAAATTTCTCAATTTTCACTTCTCATGCACATTTCCATTGCACATTTCCATTGTATCCAGTGACACTCCAGGTATGTGATTATCCACAATGATGAGCAAGACCAGAAGTCTGATTTTGCAGTTTTCCTGCAGGCAGAACCCCTGGCTAACAATGGCTTGCTCTTAAGACACACTGAAGCAGGCAGCTGAAGTAATAAACGACAACCATTAAGAAAAACTCTCCTATATAGCTGGTGTTGAAACAGTAAATAACACAGACAAGCCTGCCACTTTGGGATACCAAAAAGGATTCCCTGAGCCTAAGCACTTACCCACTGTGCAGTAAGAGATGACAGATTCACATGTATTTAAGGAAAATATCAATGAGCAAGTAAGTTTCTAATTCAAAATACCAGTATTTGTTACATAAAAACACCTATTGAAAAATTATTTACATGGCATTTTGACTGATTTTTAATGTCAGGATATTAATAGTCTTATAATTTCTGCTTGCTGTCACTGATAGATTCTGTAGCTTTCACAACATGCATTCCAATGTGCTTAACAGAGGAGAATAACCACATGAATTTTACAAATACGTAAGAATTATTAAAGGCCTTACAAAACCTGAGGCTGAGGCTGCTAATAATAATGCCTAATGGCCTTGATGCGGCTCACCAGGAGACTCTACCGCACTCCCACCCATGGCCCAGGAGCCCATTTGAGCTCAGGCTCAGCCCTTTAAGCTTTGTTTTTGGGCACTTGTCTTCAGGCTTGCCTTTGGCCCTGTCTCCAAGAAGGACTTTGGACCCCTGCCATTGCTTGCGTTTGGCCCTGGCTCCTCTTGCTCCTGTCCAGGCTCTCAGGTTGGACCTTGGACCTGCTGCTTGCTGCGTTTGAGACTGCTGATGGACACTGAGCTGTGCCCAGCTCTGCCTGCTGTGTTCAGCCCCTATGGGATGGCACCTGGCTGGTGAGGGCACCGACTGTGCTGCAGTCACTCTTAGTGCAGAGGGCTGGCTCTCATTCCCTGGTGTGCCCAGGCACCCTGTTCTGATGTCATTCCATCTTAATCCTATGGGGCCTATAGTAATCTGTAACATCACAAAAAAGTCTGTGGAAAATGAGTTGCTTGGTCTACAGCTGTAAGAAGTGCTCCTATCTGCAGCTAGGGCAGGAAGGTCAATCTGGTGAGAGAAACATCCCAAAGAAAGTGGGGGTAATTTAACTACAGATCTAAAGAGCTACAGAGATCAAAGATCTAAGGATCTACAGAGCTGAAGTGAGGGGTAGGGGTAATGATGGATCCTTGGGTCTGTTCCTGTTTCTAACCTGTAAGAAATTATCCTTCTTACGAGGCACCTTACAGTTCAGGAGTTTCTTCACCTATACAGTGCAATAGTACTGTATTACATGCCAGGAGCTGAAATGCTTTTCTGTAGGAGGCTGCTCTGCCTGTTCTTCTGGATGAGCCTTTGTATCTAAGAGATTTCTGCAAATTCCTCAGTTTGAGCAGTCACCGCTCCTCAGAACCGCAACCATCAGTGATAGCAACTGTTAGCTATCAGCATTCAAAAGAACGTAGGGTGAAGAAGTGATAAGGAACCTCTCCTTGCATACAAAAGAGTGGTTTTTGTAACCCTTTGGTATTCTTGGAGCCACATGAGAGAAAGCCTGGAAAGTGCATAAATAATTACCAACTAGCCCGGCCTCCAACTAAATTAGAGCCAATGAAAAAAGCCATTCCAGGCATAAGTTGAAAATTAACTGTTTGGTTAGCTCCCTCTCTCCAACCAGGAAAGGGTGCTCTCAATTTTTTTTATAAATAGGCCTGGGGATCCCTTGAAGCTGTATGTCCACAGCATTTTTTTCTCTGCGTTGATAGGTTGCTAGACTCCAGAAAGCTCCTCTGGCTGTTTGATTAGCCAAAGTTTTCAAGTGCCAAGGTGATAATAATGAATAACGTGAAGACAAATACTCTGGTACATTTATACAAGCAGCTGAAAACGCTCTGGAGTCCGCCAGCACGACTCTGCAGCCTGGCTACCTGCACTCATAAAGACAGGAATGATGCGTGTAAGTATTTCATTTGATTACCTGTATAAGAGAGATGTAGAGGCACAAAGATAACAAATTAATTGTTGCCCTTTCATCAGGTAACTAAAAAGGGAAATGTGACAATGTGGCTGAGAGATTAAAGAAAAAAAAATGAACAGAAGGAGAGAAACTAGAGACAGAAATACCTTACTGAACTGCATTATTTCTCTCCATATGCAGGATTAAAACATTGTTCATTATTTCTGTGTGTTAAGTTCGTGATTTTAACTTAACTCTAATGAAGAAATAGACTTTAAAACAGTTTTGTCATGTAAGGTTTTGACTGTCTCCAATGAAATTCATACAAACTGACTCTGGGTGACTTTAATAGACACTACAAGGTTCAGTTTTGAAAATATGGCCTTACAGAAGTACAAACCACAAAGCCCTTGAAATTTGGTGTCTAGAAGATGTACAGGGAATGACTTACTGAGGTGCAATATATGCATAAACTAAAATGTCAAAGGCTTAGTTACTTAAAATGCTGATTAACTTATCTTCAGATATGACTTGTGGTGAGGCCAGCCAGAGATTACACGTCTACCCACTTGTGTGGAGATAATGGCAACTGGAGCAATAGTAAAGAGTAACGTTTTACATCTAAGAAATCCCTTTGTTTCCGCTATTTTTTCTCTGTAAACATATTTAGCTTACTTAAAGAATAGCCATATTCCTCCTTGAAAACGGCATCATGATTCTCCTCTACTTAAATTACCAAACAATAAAATTTATATTTACTTAAATAATGAAAAAACAGCTGATTTTATCTTATGCGGCAGATACAACACAAAGCAGCATGGAGACTAGCACAAGGCTTTGTTTCTCCTGAAAGTTACAATAAATATTCAATAATTGTCAGCGTTTAACAGCTCTGCACTTGTAAGTGCATTTTGGAAGGTGACACCAACATACTTTCTGTCACTAAGTGACCACCATTTCACAAAAACAGATAGATGAGCTGCCGAGTGCATTGTGCACTGTGTATATATTCCCAGACATGGAAGCTGTATGTAAGATGTAGCATGCAAGCTGCTCAATCGCTCATGAGAAATAATTCAGAGCAGTTTTTATAATTATAGAATGTATATATACAGTATTTGCCTGAGTTCTCAGTCTAAATTTTCCCTTTTTTGCTACTCAGAACAGAAAAGGTGTGTTTTATTCTGAAAATATAATACAGAATGTGTATTCAATCAAGTAACATAATGCAGTATTTTCACCTTTATTAAAAAAGTGCTTTTAAAATCTGTAGAAGATGCCCAGTGCTAGAAGCAAGATTAGCATTAGAGCTTGTTGCTAGTGAAGCGTCCACAAGAAAGAACCATTAACATGTTCCTAATGCAAAATTTAAGTCATGTATGCATCCATGACAGTATTTTTTCCTTTTCTAACCTGCTTAGAGTACTTTCTTAGTAATACACAAAAGTTTTTAAACTTCCTTATCAGTTTTTTCCACTTACAAGCATGTTTAGGAACTTCTTTTTTCATTCATAATGAAAAATGAAGACATTCATTCCACTTACACAGGGATGTACACATATGAGAATGTATCCTAATAGTCACAAGCAATGTATCACTCCTTTATCTGTAATTAGCAGCAAACTTTTTCAGTGTTTGAGATTCAATAGCTAAAACCAACACCTGTGCCTAAAAGTGTAATGTTTGGGCTCATCCCATACTGCACACGGTGTGCAGTGATATGAATTACTGCTTCAGAGGACAAACCCAGAGAATCTACTATAACTATAGTTAAAAAGATTTCTCATAATTCTGCATCCTCCCTTTGTTATTTATTCATCTTTATATTTGAAGTAATAAATTAAGGCTGCAAGTCCAATGGCTTCTGATTGCAGAAGCCATACAGAAAATATAAATTCAGACCCTTCATTAAAGAAGTATTGAAACCTAAAAATCAGCAGCACAGAATCTCTATGCAGAGTTCCTCACTTTCCTGCTTGTTCAGTATCATTATACCACAAAACCTTAAGGCCTATAGAATTTAAAACTTCAGAAATTGAATATATTACTATTAGTGTGACATTTCTGTTCAATTGGTAAAAGTATTACTCTAGGAAAATTATTTGAAATCCTTTGATGGAGTAAAGAGGCAAAGTAGAGAAGGGCTGAGATCTCTGTCTTGACATGTGATAGAGAAAGTCATTATTTTGGGGGTTATCCATGGTCCACCAGTTCCCAATAAGGGGCTAAATGATGCCGTGTTTTTTTCCTGTGAACACTGGTCTATTGGGAACTGCACTGAGAAATCAAAACTCAGTTTGTGCTACCAAATGTTCCAGGAAGAGCTCATACAAGGCTGGTTGATCACAAGACCACTACTGATTAAATTAACTACAAATGCTAACTGTTTTTACTCACATTCCTCTTCAATTTAAGACAGATGCTATTGATTACTTAAATCTTTCTCTATTCCATGACATTCACGCAGGAAATGCCAAAACAAACTGATTCAGAAAAAACACCATCTTTGGAATGGTTGGTTTCAGCTGCCAGTGAATAGATGCTAGCTCTGAATAAGCCAGCCCGTGGGTTCCTCCATCTGGTGGCTAGACCCTGTGCATAACATGCACTGAAAGCAAAAAGCACATTCAATTACATTCAGCTCTGCACAGATGACAGCATAAACAGCCCGTTCAGCGACAAAGACTTGGAAAAAATGGTCCACGTTTTGAAGCCTGGTAAAGCTAGGCTACTGAGCTCTTAGCTAAAGTCTTCATATTGAAGTTCATCATGCTCGCTACCGTTTTCCTGAATTTCATCTTTTACCTTTCCCGGCTAGGCTTCCCACTCACAGGAGGAGTCTTTCACCAAGCTGGGTGGTGATAGCTCAGACTTTTGCTATGACAATTAATAATAGATAAAACAATGCAAAGACTGACGCTTCCCAGTGCCTCCTCTGGATTCCCATTGTCACCCCACAAGTACAAAAGTATTTTTCTGCAATTCACTGGAAAAGAACTGTAGAAGCAATTCTGAGAATTGAAGGATATGTTACAATTTCTAATGACGGGGAGTGCTATGGTGGATGCCTGTAGTAAGCTCTGTGATACCTGCTAATAGATGGAGGTAGCAGTTTCAGACACCTTTCAACAAAATAGACAAGGAGTTGCTGGAAATGTTCTCCATGAGGATTTTAAGGCTGTGGAGTACACCTTCATCCTCATAATTATTGCCAGAGCAGAACTGAAAGGCTTTTTTCTTTCCTATCCTATGAGAAGAAGGTACAAGAAAAGCAGAATCCTTCCATTCTTTTTGAAATGCCCACGTACAGCAGTGACACACAATCCAGGTGTGCCATCTCCAGGACTGCACATCCAACTGCAGTACCCAGACACGGATTGTCCATGAGGTATCTTCTAAGCCTGCATGCATAACTTTAGCAAATGTTTTTATACGGAAAAGATAAAGCCCCTATTTGCTTTACCTTGCCAGCTGAAATTACCTTCTTCTTATCTGGACTTAGCCTCAGCCACTGCCTTCTCATCCAGGCTCCTATCTCAGCCAAACATTCTGGAAGCAGAGAAAAGCTCAGCATTTCACAATCTGCTGCTGCCTTCCTGTTGAGCTTAGAGTACTCTGTCAGTTGCATCCGTTTGATAAAAAGCATTGGACTGTTTATCAATAAACTGGCCTACATCACAGTCCAACTCTGACATCAATTCAGCAGAACTTTCAACACCTTGTCATGATGAACCACGGCCAGCCACGGCTGTTATCATCCAAAATCTTGATTCATACTAAAAAACCTCAAAGAAATCAACCTATCTTGGATTTCCTGTGTAATATTCAATCCAAGTGGCTGAAGCAGAGCCATGGTCCTTTAAAGTTTATATGGTTCTTTACTGAGTTTCAGTAATGTTTGTTTTTATTTTTCTAATTCAGAATGTGTTGCCATGGAAAGCACGGCTGCTCAATTTAGGACAAAAACACATTTCCTTCAAGTGGGTGCGGTTTCCCAACTGCCCCCACAGTCCTGCCCTCCCTGTTTTACTTCAGAGCAGGGTGAAGCTTGTTTGAAAACCCCTATATGAACAAAGTGCTTTATTCAACAGGTCTATTACTATTATTATTATTATTGTCCTTTTTAAAGATTAAAACCTTAAAGACTAAAATCCACTAAAGCTGAGTCGCTTTATCCCTCGTTCTTACTTGACAGCTACCTGAATTAGTTTTTGTACTCTTTCTTCTAATTTTATATCCCATATGTGACAACTCTCTCCTCCCCACAGTACTCGAGGGAATTTCATAGAACTGTAGACTATTTTGGCTTTGCCAAACTAGATTTAGTAAACCATCAAAAAATGCTTTGTTTCTTTAAATCAAGTTTACAGTAGTGTAAATTGGCAGTAAATCATTTCATTTAACTGAACTTTTTCTGGATTTTTACCATAGAACTGTCACCTTCAAAATGCCTTCTTGGAAATCATATTATAAATTATAACAATCCAGTAATATACACAACCTCTATTTTAATCTGGATCTTTCCTCCCTCCCTGAAACTTTTCATACTTGCATCAATGCTAAGTGAACTTTCTAATGATTACTGAGAAAAAAAAATCTGATGAAGTATCCATAGCTGCAAATAATTACAGAAAACAATTCAAAGTACAGAGCCATCCCATCAGTGCCATTGAATCTGCCTCAGCTGGGAAAGGTAGGAAAAAAAGGACAGTGCAAATATAAGAAGACTTCAAATACTGTAAAACTAAATGGAACATCATTGATTCTGTCTGGAAAGGTTTAAGAAAAATCTGTTTGTAATAGACCTCTCTTCATGGGTGACTCGCATCTTGGTCATTTTTGTTATATTACAGTATGCAGTATTTACTATAACTGTTCTGACAGTCCCATAGATATGCATGTAACGAAGGTAAATAACAGACTCAACCCTTCCTTAATGAGCTGCTGATACATGAGGCACACATAAAGTACAAACGGCACGCTATCTTAATTCTCACGCTGCATTTAAATTTGCCCACTTAAAAAAAGACCTATTAGATAAGATTTTGATTTTGCTTTCCACAGTGCTTCTATATCACTTTAACTCATCCAGTAGGCCAACTGACAGATTTCTGGTTGTTGCAGAAAGCATGCTCAGTTCAGGAACAAGAGGGCATAAATGAAACCTCCCATGTGGTCCAGAAACAATTTCGGAAAACGTAAGAACAAAGGAAACATATTGAAATTCTGGCTGCTGTTGTTCTCTAGCTTGCTGCATGAGAGCCATGCCTGTCTGGCATAAAACACCTCCTGTAATTGGGACGCTGCCAAGGAAAAGTTCTGTTTCTGAAATGGTCTAGAAAAGATGTTTTTGGCCACCCTTCTGAGTGCTGGGAACAAGGTTTAGGGCTTATGTTTCCTTTTGCACCTAGTTATTGCATTTGTCTGTAGTTTCCAAAACAAATAACACCTCACTGCCACTGAGCTTGTATTTTGAAGGGTTTTCTTCAACCCCCTAGAGAAATTGCTGGTTTTATGATTATTTTTTAATTAAATATTCAGGCTTTACTGAAATTTATACTCAATAAGAAGTAGCATGCACATGTAAAGTGGATGCAGATTTTGTGGATGATTCAGAAGGGAAACAAAAGTGTTGTGGGGCAAAGTTATTTCTTTTTAGTTTTGCAGCTGAACAGCCAATTGTTTCTTGCATGCCTATGCTATAAGAGATTTTCTTTGGTTGTGTTGTTCAACCCACAAGAACTGACTCACTCTGCTCAGCTTAGTAGCTCTATAATAAATGTTTGTATTTTCAAAACCTTGCAGGATCAAATCCTCAAAAAGCTTGACAAAGTTTGGTCATCTTAAAGACACTGTGTAAAGCAGACTAGGTGCAGTTTGGGGTTTATTTTTAATTGCTTTTCCCATACAGAAAAGTGATAGTTACCCAGAAATCAGGTTATAGTTTCTGCAACAATAAACATATATGCTGATATAGAGTATAAATAAATTAGTTAATATGGTAGACATGACTTTTAAGTGACCCAAGAATGCTAACTGTGATTCAAGGACATGTCACAGAAGAATGGTATGTGAAGAAATGACAAGCTTGTTTTGTTAACAGATAAGAGGAAAAAGATGTATCTCTTGTTTATACCCACTATTAAAATATCTGAAGCTATGACAGTGTTCCTTGCTGCAGTCCAGCACGAAGCTCACGTGGGCTGTCCTCACAACCAGCAGCTACCTACTGCTCATAGGCAGCTTCAGCAACAAACACATCTGACCTATGCTGAATATAAGGGCATAAGCATAATCAGTAAACTACTGAGCTGTCATTAAGCCTGAATGAATAATGACCTTTGAGGACAGCAACTGTTTTCGATTTTATCAAGTACCTATCTCTTCTTTTGAAGTTGTAGGAAGCTATGTGTGGATGTTAATAAGCTTAGCCATCCTGAAAAGCATTGACAGACAAACCAAGAATTAATAGTGTTTGCAACTGAATACAATTAAAAAAAAAAAAATGCAGCCCTTAACAAAAAGCATACCTAGATGTGGGTGGAAATAAAATGAGCTTCAAACCCAGATTCAAAAAATATGAATACTTGTATATGATCACATTGCTTGACTTTGTTCATCGCCTGATGGCCTGTCGTATGCGATCATGTAGCCATTCAAAGCAAATCACTTGCCAGATTTTGACCTCTTTTTACTCAGTTCAGGGGTATTTTATAAATATTATAATGTGGATGCAACGGAGACTTCTTACACAGCATTAAAAATGCTTGTTGACTCCAGTTGAATAGCTAGTCATCTCCATTTCAGCAAAATGTTCTCAGTGCTGTGTCAGGCTCCTTGCTGAAACTCAAAAGCATTGACCCTAACAAGACTGTGGGTCTCCAAAAGGTAAATAATGTTTGGTAAATGTTTTTAATACACTAACAAAAAAATATGATCCAAAGCAATTGGTAAGATGAAGGCCTGGAGTTGAGGTATGGCGTTCTGCTCCTGCTTGCCCAATGGACCCAGCCAAAATCATAACACTTACTTCATCTCTGTGCTATCACCAACACTGTCAGCTTTCTGTGGACTTCTCTTTTTTGCTTTGTGTGCCCACTGGCAGCTGCAACACAGAAAAGATGCATGAATTAACCAAGGTTTTAACTACCACGGTTTTAACTACCATCTTATCTAAGGCCTGCCTCAGGCAGTTTCAGACAAATGCTAGATGAATTGGCCCTTCTTACAATCCCTCTAACAGGCACATTTTGACTTTTAGCTTTTGGGGCAGATATATATAGGTAAAATGGCCATAATGTTAACTTTTCAATGCATGATTTCAGGTGGCACAGCAGGGCTCCATCCTTGTGTGACAGGGATCAGGCTGAAGGCCTTCCTGCCTTCATCTGGTAGAAACTGAAGCCTTCTACTGGAGGAAAGCTAACTAAATAAGGCTATTTGCTAATATCCTAAGGCGTATAAGCAAGGCCTAGCAGTTTTTACCTCAGAGGAAATACGTTTTGTATAAGTCACACACGTGGGATAGCTTGACCATAGGAAACGGCCAACACCCACCCACAGGGAACCACAGTCTCTTCTCTAGCACTGCCCCGGAACAAAACTCGGCTAAAAGCCGAACCTTAAAAAAGTCCCGGCCCTGCAAATGCCGCTCTCCCCGCCTGGTTTCGCCTCAGGGGCACCGGGTGGCGCTGAGGGGGCTATGGTGGCGGGCGGGGCGCGGGGCCGTGCCGGAAGGGGCCGCTCCGGGCCGGGCTGGGCGGTGGCGGCGGTGATCGGCGGGGCGCTGAGCGGTGCTGAGCGATGCTGCCCCTGCTGCGCCGGGCCCTGGGGGCCGCCGCTTCGTGGCGGGGGACGCGACGGTGCAGCTTGGGTGCCTGCTGCTCCTACCGCCTGCGGAACGCCCGTGAGTGCCGCCGCCCTCCCTCAACGGGGGGACGGGCTCCCCTTACACTGAGCCGCTCCCTTCGCCTGAGGAGAGCGGGGCTCAACCCCGAGCCCCTTCGCTGTCCCTGCCCGGTTCCTTGCCCCCGGCTCCGAGGCAGCCCACCTCCGCGCCGCCCCTGCCCTCCCGCAGCCCGGCTGAGGGCTCCCCGGGCGGGCAGCGCCCGTTCCCCCCCCCCCCCGGCCGTCCCCGTCAGCCGCCCCCGGGCTCCTCAGGGGTTCGCCTCACAAAGTTTAGCCTTGCTTTGTCTCTGGTTCCTGCGTTGCAGCATCAGGAAATGGCAGTGACGGCGACAGCAGGCGGCCGTGGCGCTTTTAGAGGATATTTTCCTCCACTGCCGCCGCTTTACCTGTGTGCGGTGACCTTGTACAGGCCGATAGTTTGCCGCTTGTTGAAGAAGCCAAGGGGGAAGGTTGTTTAATCGCCCCTCGTGTGAGTGGTTTGATAAAAGATTCAGCATAATGTATTTTTTTCACCTTGTGAAGGGCCATAGAGCGGCTGTGTTGAAGCAGCCAGCAGTGCAGTGCTTTGGAGCCTTGGTTTTTTGGGGTCAGCGGGTGGATAAGGCACAAAAACCCCTGTGGGTCATCAGTGTCTGGGGGCTGCAGGTGAGCAAGTGCTCCCCAAATCCACGTAGCTCTCGGCTGTGTTTTTAAGCTGAATAAAGTCCCAAGGAAGCCATGTAAATGCGTCTGCCCTGCTCGTGAAAGCTTGAAAGGCCCAAGCTGACCCCAAAACTGGTAGTTTAGGATTTTCCTGGTGTAGGTTTAGATCCTGACTGTGTAAGAAGCTCTTACTTAATATTGCTGTGGGTTCTTCAGGAGCACTGATGTAACCCCTGAGCACGGGCATGTAGGTGAGGGACTGGCACCTTCACGCGAGTATTTCTGCGTTGCAGGAGTCATCCTGGCTGGTGCCGTCTGACGTAGGTTAATGGTAGTGGTGTGTAAAGAAAGCTGAAGTGGTGTGGTGAGGCTCTGGCAAAGCTATAAACCAGAAGCTACCTTAAAACCCATTTGCAATAAGAGGAGAACAATTTTCTGACAAATAAAGGGGACAACTTATTCAAAGAGCATTTTGCAAATGTAAAAGATGTCACCACAGATACTAAGATCTAAGTCAAACTAAAGGCACTTAGTAGCCTGAGTCAGACAACTGGCATGTTTTTCTTTCTTACTCTCTTTTTTTTTTTTTTTATCTTTTATGTACATCAGCTGACTTGAGTTAATCCTTTGGAGCCAATATTCCAAGCCACCTTTTCTTGCCAAAAATTCTGAAGTGTTTAGTCGTAAGTTCTGGAATCATGTGTTAGAAGCTGACTCTCTTCATTGTCTTTTAGTGCATCCACTTTGGCAGAGTCCACTTTCAATTCCTGGGGGCAGTCGACAGTCTCCTATCAACATCCAGTGGAGAGATAGCGTTTACGACCCCTTTCTGAAGCCTCTGAAAATCAACTACGACCCAACAACGTGTCTTCACATCTGGAACAACGGGTATTCGTTCCTGGTTGAGTTTGATGATTCTACTGATAGATCAAGTAAGCAAAACTCAGATCTATTTAATGTGTTCTTACTGCTTCGAGTGGAGAAACATTTGCATGCTGTAAAGCCTTGGGTTCAATAACAACATCACAAATGTTGAAAATGGTAGAACGCTTTAGCTAAACACAGATTTACAGTGATGGGAACTGTAATACAGAAGTTCTGTGTGGGCCTAACTTTTACTATGTGTTTATTACTATGGCCATTGTGCACAGATCCTCTGTTGTAGGGTGAAATTTGTTCTTACTACAGAAGCCCTAATGCCCAGCCTTTTGATAAGGCCTTATAATATCACAGCTTTGCTTACATGAGTCAATCTTCAGTCATATATGTGTGTATCTACTTAATTTTAAATGAGGTTCCATCATTCAGCTTTATTAAAGTAATCTACCACTTATCTCTTTTGCAGTGTTAACAGATACGCTTAATGCATGTGAAATAATTAGTAGAAAAATGACTTTCACTTGGAAAGCATATGTACTTATCTCAATAACCTTCTGTAGAATTAAATAATACTGAGCTGTGACCATGGGGAGCAGGTGCAAGTGTTCCTGTTGTTATAGTCTAAGCATAAGTCTGTGCGTGTAAGATCCAATTATGCATTCTAGCAATTTGTTTTGAATAAGCACTCTGACCTGAGCAGCTAATTTCTTTTTAATGCTCGGTAGAATTAAGTGATTTAAAATCAAGATATTGTTACCAAATTCCAGATCACGGGCAGATTGTTCTGCTTGAAACTTGTTTACCAAAGTATGTTACTGTTATACATAAAGAGGGTATTTTGTAATGGGAGGTGAAGTGGTAGCAGTTGGTCAGGGATATTGTGAAACATATGGGTCGTGTCAATTATCCAACTTGTCTTGGAGGGAAAAATTGAGGGAACCTGGCAAATATGAACCTGTTTGACTAGAGGTATTTATGTTTAAGATGATGACCGCTTACCATGAGCAACGCTAGAAATTCTTACGGGATTTTGCAGTATTTTTGGTTGATATTTGGACAGAGGCTGATAAAACAATGCAGCAAAAGCAGTAGCGGTAGAATGCATGGACCTTTCAGAGACTTGTGAAGTGTTCTCGTTTTTATTTTTTTTAATTGTTTTTTATTGTTTATGGCTGTCCACCCAGGAAGTATTCTCACCCTTGTTCATTTCAGGGCTATGATAAGTAATAAAGAAGCAGTCTGTTTTTACAATATAAACTGCAATTGCATTAGTCAGAGGAGAGATTAAGATGGAGACGCACTAACAAGCTCATCAGTGATTTTTTCTTACTCTTTAGCTCTGTTTTGCTTTTAATTTAAGTCTTTCACTTTATACAGCCATACCTTGCTATCTGTTGATGCACTCCTGAAAAGTGTAATGGTTTGCAGTTCAGTGGATAACGAAGTCATTTTTCTCTGCAAGAATTGATGTACTGGAGGGGAGTTGCCAGCAGGAGATTAAGAAATGTGCAACATTTAAATACACAGAAATAGTATTTGTGACAAAAAAAAAATCAAGCATAAGAGTATTGAGACTGTCAATTAGAGGGGCGCCTTTTAGAGGCAGAGTATTCAGAGTCCATCACAGCTCTGAAAGATCTTTTCTGCTTTATCTCTACGATTAAATACTTGAGGTAAATCTTTGTGTGAGCATTCTTGCTGCCTCTTTCTGGATGGCTGCCTTTTCATCATCATCATCACCTTCCTTAAATGAATTAAAGTCAATGAAGGGTGATGATGGCTAATGATGGTATCGAACAAATTAGTGATAGAATTCCAAAGTGACAGAAACAACAGGTTATGGGGTGTTGCTGTATAAATGGCCTGTTTTCCTACAGCCTGCCTCTCTCTCTCCTCCAACTTCCTCTTTACTATTGCTATTTCTCATTTTTCTTTCTGCCAGCTTCTGTCTAACAATAATAGAAATCTAGAGAAGGAAGTTTATGAATGAAAAACAAACAAGAAAAAGGCAACAAAATGGAAACAGAAGATGAAAGTGTGCATCCAGGATTAGGCAGAAATGCCCAACTCCTCAGATGAGGCAAAACAAGGCTTTGGCGAAAGCTGAAGGTAGTGCTGAAAGGGGGTGTTTGCTTTTGAGCAGAACAGGAGGATGAAAAAGAGGGTGTGGAGAAGGTATGTACAGAATGTGGTCCTGTCTGTATGCATGAATGGCTTCCTCTGCAAAGAAACGAGCAGCTGATGTGATTTTTTTCCTCTTATTATCATCATATTTTTTTTCAGTCTTGTATTTTACTTTCAAGTTATCAAAACTGTGGTAAGTGGAGAGGAAATAGAAGGTGAAAATGCTCATAAAGGAATTGCAAGTTCCTGTTTCTTTCTTGTCACTTTCTACTGCCTGCTATAGGAACTTGATTTTCTATATATGTGTGCCATTGCCTACCTTGTGAGCAAACAAGCATTCAAGAGAATGTGACTGTTCACATGAACGTAGCCACTGGTGTGTTTGCATCTTTGCATAATCAGGAATTGATAGTGTTAGAGCACAGAAGCCTTAATTCTGACTTGGTAGCGTGGGCTTCATCTTCATCCTGTCCCTGAAAGTTACCTTACTCCGTTGTGTTTTTTTAATGGTGGTCAGTTTTGTTTTTTTGCAAAGAGCTCAGGAGCAGTGGATGAGATTTAATTAAATGTCGTTACGCATAACTTGTTTGTATAACGTGCATAACTACCTAGTTAAAATTTCAAAACTGCTGGCAAAAAATATATAAAAAAAAGAGAGGAAAAAAAGCCTTTTAATGCCTCTCTTTTTTTTTTTCTCTTTAGCATTAAACTGATTCACTTCTTTCCAGAAGTAGTGTTGGGATTATGTACTTCATACAGTTGTTTGCTATAAAATTGAAGCATGTTGTACAGTTAAGTAAAAATCAGCA
The DNA here is from genome assembly GCF_011077185.1 of Oxyura jamaicensis. Taxonomy (NCBI): domain Eukaryota; kingdom Metazoa; phylum Chordata; class Aves; order Anseriformes; family Anatidae; genus Oxyura; species Oxyura jamaicensis. The sequence continues at coordinate 19,075,209 of NC_048903.1, read as the reverse complement.
AACTAGTCTCTACAGCTACATATTTGTTATTAGTCCTTTGGAAGTAGTTATGGTCTCTAATTTACCAGATGCTCTGATGTAATAATTAGCAGGAAGACTTTGCTGGATATTCCTGGTTCAAATAGGAGGAAGTGAGCAGGGGGGGGAAAAAAGGACACAGAAAAAACAGGCATAGATTTTTTTTTTCATTGGTGTATTTACAAAATCATGAGGCTTTCAGTAAGATAACTGCTTCATTTTTTTTTTTTTCCTTTGGGCAAATGTATTTGAAGGGGGCTTTTAATGCGCTACTTGTCTGGACAATTCTAAATCATATTTATTACTGTATGTCTTGTTTTGTTTTTTAGTAATCGTCGGAGGTCCCTTGGAAAACCAATACAGGCTAAAGCAGTTCCACTTCCACTGGGGAGCTATAAACGAGTGGGGTTCGGAGCACACAGTTGATAGTAAATTTTACCCAGCAGAGGTATGATGAAAAATCTGAACAACATACCAGAGTCTACGTCTCAGGCTGTCTCTAACTATTGTGCTTGCTCGAAAGCTCTGTGTTTGTAAAGAATTGCAGCTTACTCTTAAGGGTAAAGCCTGATAGGTGCTACACCTCATCTACCTTTGTGTTAGTAAGTTCATATTGTCTTAATTTTCTGGAGGAGAACTCGGGCTTAAAGTAAACATTGGTCTCGTGACTGAAAGTTTCAGTAAAGTTTTCTTCTCCCTGAATGCCCGCAGTGGTAGCTGCCGGACAAGCCAATAGCAGGCAGCGGAGTGTAATTGCTATTCCAACTCTGTCAGGATGGAATGGCACAAATCGCTTGCCTTTCTTTTCCTTTTAAAGGGGAAAAGGATCACAAAGCAGACTTTCACAGTCAGGACAGGTATTTGTTCTTGCTTAATGAACTCCCAGGTCTCAGCTGATGTGGCGCAGATCCAGTGGACAGCAAATGCTGAGATAAAATGTACAAACTGACATCTTGTGTTGTTTGTTTTTTAAGTGCTTTACATCTGAGCTGCAGTAAGTTCGCATGAAGTGTAGGATCTCTTCTTGACAGTACAGTGAATGCCCTGCATCTCAGCTGCTGCCTAGTGGACATCCAAAACTTCCAATCCTTACTGCATTAAAACCACTTTGCTTATTATTACTAAACAAGGTTTTATTCTTTCTTAATATTTGTTTATTACTAAAGGTGGTTTATTATTACTAAAGGTTTATTATTACTACAGGAAGGTGTCCCTACCTGTTGTAGGGTGGCTGGAATTAGATAACCTTTAAGGTCCCTTCCAACCCAAACCATTCTATGATAACTTGCAGCACACTTCAGCACAGTTGGGATTTTTAATAAAATCTCAGAAACCTTTCAGATATTAGATAATACAGCAGGAGAGGTGGGTATGTCAGGAGCCTGTAGCACTATGGAGTTTACCAGTTTCAATTCTGAACTGGCAACAGGGAACAGATCATGTCATAAGAGTAGGAAGGAAGAAGGGAATCAATGAAGGAAAGAGTTTCCAGCAGTTTTATCTAAGGAGGGTTTCCTGTTGTAAATCTGATACCTGCCAGAGCTCTGAGAGCATGAGGAATTTCACAAGTACCTGTAAGAAAAAAAATATATTAAATATATATAGTCATCAATAAAAGAAGGGCAGTACCATTATTTTCCAGTAACACTTTGGTCTTCATTTTTGTGCTCTCTGATTTCTGTGGTAGCTGACTGTAGTGTTGCAAATTGCCAAGGACCAAATGGAGCAAAGATCAAAAGCCAAATTTGATGCCATTGCTGTGCGGTCTGCATGTGCTGATTTATCATTCATTTGTATTTCAGCTGCATTTAGTACATTGGAATGCTGTTGTATACCCAACTTTTGAAGAAGCTGTGATGGAAGGCAACGGCTTGGCTGTTATTGGAGTATTTTTAAAGGTAATTTCACTTTGTATGGTAAGCTGTAGTGACGCCTTCTTAGTTGTAACTTAAGGCACATTTAGTACAAGCTATCTCTAGATGGCTTTTTTGATTGTCTCAAAGTTCTGATTAAGCTAGATGTGTAGAATGTAACTCTTATTCATCTTTTGTAGCTAGGAGCACATCATGAAGGGCTGCAGACCCTGGTTGATGCCTTGCCAGCAGTTAAACACAAAGTAAGTGTTTTCAAGTATTCCACCATTTATCATTCAGCAAAGCTAATGGTTATTCAACATAAATGATAGTTTAGGCATAACAAAATGCTATTAAATGCTTTCTTAAGTGTCAACAAGTGGCCTGACTGGCATGTAGGGTAAGTTATTGAAAATACAGGAGAAAAAATCCTATTTTTAAAGGAGGAGATTGTATACCTCAAGCTTCCCAAACACCTTGGTTTGAGAAATGGCACTCTTGATTTTGTATCTCCTTAGAAGAGCATGGACATTTTTAATACCCTCCTCACTGATGCCTCCTTTCTGCTTCTGTGAAAACAGATGCCACTGGATCCTTTTTTCTTTTTTTTCTTTTTTTTTTTGAGGGAACTTTCTGCACTGTGTAAAGTGGTAGTTTATTTCTTGTGTAATTCAGACTGTCTGATTTTTGTCTGGTCTTTGAGGGGATAATATATTGTCTGCTAGTTTTTAAGCTAAAATGTTCTGCTAAGGCAACGTGACTCTATCTTCATAGCTCAGTTCTGACTTCTGCCAGGAGAGGGAGTGCTGTCTCCGATCTTGTACACAAGCAGTTCATACTCCTCCAGGTGTTTGTTCCATTTTGAAAGTACACAGAAAAAAGACGTGTCAAAAGTATTTCTGGTTTGCAGGCACACTCAGTTGAAGTTGCTGTGCCATTAATTACTGTAGTGAGGATTGTTTTTATCTGAATTAAAACAAATATTTATGGCAGTGTAGTGGAAACCCAGATGAATGACATACAAGTTGGATGAATGACATGACGTACAAGTTGGTTCAGTGCAAAAAGAGACTTACAAAAATCTGTAAATATGCATCCATTATGAAAATATAGTATTTTATAGCGTCTGGATTAGAAGTAAACTCAGGATAAGGTCTTTAAAAATAATAATAATATCAAATGTTAGTTTTATTGAGCTGCATGTGGGCTTCTCCTAAAGGATTCTTGTTTCCAAAGGGTGTTGGTCACCCAGCAGCTCATCAACACTTGATTTAAAATGTCTGAAAGCCCTTGTTGCCTTGCCAGCTTCATCACTGACTTAAGCACCAAACCCTGGGAAATATCATCCTGGTCTGGCAGAGGAGAGAGGGCAGTTGATAACTGCTCTGTCTTTGCATCTTCCTTTCTCACATGATGAATGAAAATTCCCACCCAGAATCTCTTGTCCAACCTTCTATTTTTAAAACAATCTTTACTGTGTTATTTCTCATTCTCAGTGGGAAATTGATAAAGCCTATCTCAGGATAAACAGGATCTTCCTTCCCTGCATTGCCATTATATCCAGGAAATCCCCCAGGAGTAAAATATTTGTGTAGGAAATCATGGGTTCTGAAGCTCCTATATCCTGACTGGTATCTCACTTGTGGGAGCGCACACAGTCTTAGAGATATGAATAATGGATGTGGTTTAAGTAGAATTTTAGTCCTTTTACCTCTCCTTTCAGCCTAAAATAATTTAGTGGAAAAACAAAACCAGTATTGGATCTTTTAAGCATATCTGGCAGAACTACCTGAATTTATTCCCTCATTCATTTTTTTTTTTTGTTCATGTTTGCATCTAACTCTCACAAAGATGAAGTCTGTTGCTTCTTTGCACACCTTTTTTCTTCTGTGCTGAATTCCTTATGGTTTGTGTGGAGAACAGAAATATTTAAATGTTTACTCACTAGCTGACTCTGCCTAAAACCCAGCTTAACATTTTGTTACAAATTTTAGGTTTTAAATTACTATTTTATGTAGATTATTAGTAATATTCACAACACATAACTTTGTACACGTGACATGTGCAGCATTTAATCTCATTGTTAAGATCTTTAAATCTTTTGTCCTTTATCTTTTCTCAAATTGCAACTTTTAAAAGTAAGTTCTTTCTGGGATTTAGGACACTGTTATTGAGTTTGATGTCTTCGACCCCTCCTGTCTGATACCTTCATGCCCTGATTATTGGACCTATGCGGGCTCTTTGACTACTCCTCCGCTTACCGAATCTGTCACATGGATAATTAAGAAGAAGCCAATAGAGGTCGACGAGAATCAGGTAAATCTCTTGCTAACATTTAATGCCATGCCTGTTTAACCCTCTGCTGCCACAGAGGGGAAGATGCACAGAAGTAGCTGCTTCCCAATACTAGTAACTCTGTGTATACAAAGAGATCAGCAGCTGCTTCACACCCGTATTTGTCTGGGGGGGGTATCCTCACCTTAACAACAGATACTGAAAGACTTAAGACCTCAGCAGAAAGCAGTTTAAGATGCTTTTCCAGCTTCCCAAACTGTTGTATTCTGATCTCTGATAAACAACGCCTTATACTGAAAACCACGCCTTGAAAACTTGCAAGGTTATTTACTGGAAAAATGTGTGATTTGCTCTCTTTACCACAGTGCAGTCCTTTTTGTGGTAGGTAGGGAGGAGAAAGGGCAAATTCTGTGATGTTCTGACCTCTGCCCTTTTGTACATATTCCTGGTAGTGCTGCGTTTGCATAGAAGTCTTGCAGAGCCTGCAAGGGCTAATTCTGTTCTTTCCCTGGGCAGGCTCTGAAGCTACCAAAGGGTGGCAGCTCTGAGTCATTCACGTGCCGTTCTGATGGCCAAAGATAGAATTCCCATTAGGTTTTCTCCTTTGTCTTTTTGTAAGCATGTTTATTTGGTAGTTGGCTGTAATGTCCTTGATTTATTTTTTTGAAATACATTTATTAAACTGCCTTTTAAAACAGACAAAGGTTTCAGCAAATGTTATTACACAGAAGTTAGTTCAAATGGAGGAGCTGATGATCAGCAGTATGCTCTGACACCAGCCCTAAATTGTTATCATATGCCCTCATGTTTTTAATTTTACTACTTTATTGTACAATAAGATGTTATTCCTTGGCATTAAATAGATGTGGAGATGAATAAAAAATGGCCAGAAGGAGGACAACTATATTTGTTATTGGAAGCTTTCAGGATTTTTTTTTGTCTGTTCAAAGAAGTGGAATAAATAGAAAGGCCTTACAGCATAGAGCAAACCTTGGCAATGGTTGCAAATACGTAAAAATGAGTTATGGTCCTATCTACAATTTCCTTATGGTTTGAGGCACAGAAAGTTTCCTCTGCACTGTCCCTGGTTGTTGTTTTTTTGAGACTTTGGTAAATAATTAAATACAAGTGGAATCATAGGAGGCAAAATACTGTTTTTGTTTTTTTTTTAATAAAACTTCTGCATGCAGCTAGACCATCTGCAAAGTCAAAATGTTAACCCTGAAGAACAAGCATGTATGTGATTTGAATGCTTTAGTATATATAAAGGAACAGGATGGCAAGAACTGAGGATTGTAAGACAGCAAGGAGAACTGAATGCTTAACTTTTTTTTCCAATTCAAACTTAGATTCATTTTCTATTTCTTGCTTTTTCTTCACTCATTTTTTTATGGCATAGAAAGGCATATAGTTTACTTCACATTGTATTGCCTTTGTGAGCATTAAAAATCTGATCTGCTGCACACTTTAATCCCCAGTTCTCAACCACTATTGAGAACGACAGCTATGCAGATTGTTGCTTGTTGAGATTGTCTCTTTTCTGGGTGTCAACATATGCAACAGAACTCCAGGAAGGGTGCAAATTAAGAAGTTCGGAGAGATTTATTTAAAGATAGCATAAGTTCCAGTGTTCACATGGGAATTGGTTCCATCTAAGACCTGACACACTTGAAATCAAGTTTGCCTAAAGACGGCATATAATCCAAAGATCATCTTCTGCATTGATATGGATGATGACGTAATCTTTACCAGCAGATGACAAAGAAGTCCCAGAAGGCCATGCTAAAATTTTTCAGAATGGGAATGTAATAGTACCTCTGATAATTTCCAAGCAGGAATGACTGTGTTTTGTCACGTAATCCAAAAAATCTCTAGTTAGTGAAGTCACAAATTGGCCATTTCTCATTCTCAGCTGGAGGCATTTCGGATGCTGCTCTTTACTTCAGATGGTGAAGAAGAAAAGAGGATGGTAGACAACTTCCGCCCTCTTCAGCCATTAATGAATCGAACCGTCCGTTCATCCTTCCAAAGCAGCCATGTCTTGAACCTTGAAGCACAGCACTCAGACCACGCCCAGCAGATCAGACCATAGGTGGCCCATGAAATGTCAGTCCAGACTGCAGTAACTGGGTTTTACTTGACTTTGTAATTATTTTTCCTTTTTTGCAGCGTGGGTATGCCATACAGTTTCACACTTGGCTAGTTTCAGTTCTGCTAAGTGCCATTTGACCCTCAGTAGGAAAGCTGGTGTTTTTTTTTATTTTCTTTAAGTAAATTATATAAACTCTTAACAAATTTACTCACTTAAAAGCAGGGATTGATAAGGAACTATTTTTGAAAGTTAAAGGAAAAATAAGTGTAGGAGATCTTTTTCCTCTTTCTGTCTTCTGAATTATTCTGTGTCTTTTCAAAAGCTCTTTCAGTGACTTACGTGAATTAATACTCCCAACTAAAAACACTTCAAGCAGAAAGTGTGAAGAAGTGAGACGTCTATTAATACTGATAAAGGTCCTTTGTGGAACTGCTTTAGAGTTTTGGGAAGAGAACTATCTTCTCTAGTCACATACACAGAGATGTTTTGTCTTTTTCCTTTTTTTTTTTCTCAAAACAACAAAAAGACTTGGTGCTCAGACTGACAAGAGGAGAAGGAAAGAAACTGGCTTACAGAATCTAGCCCGTTTCTGTTACATTGACGACGGTATGACCCGTGTCTGATATGGATGATGCAGACTGTCTGCTCTGTCTATACCCCAAGCCAGATGCCTTTTCCAAAACCTTGTAACAAATGGAGAAGCTCTTAATTTTTTCAGTTTTTACTTTTCCGTGTTGATAATGTGCCAGGAGAAGAGATCAGGAGAAAAGAATTCACCGGTATCTCAAGACTGGCAAGAGCAGCGAATTAGGTGAAAATGTCCAATGGAACCCAGGAAATTGATCACATCAGGGGAAAACAAAATTGAATGGGTACCAGCTGATCCCCTGCCCCCTCTGAGTGGGATCTGGGAGAAAACTTTAGTTTTGAAACCTAATTCAGCACTAGGAGAGTATGGACAAAATGCGGCATTCAAATACCTGTAAGATGTTCTTCAGCAACTTGTAGAGCACTAGTGCACTCTTTCCACAGTTTTGTCTTAAGCTTTTCTTAAGAGATACCTGCCTTCATGACAACTGGGGACCAGGTTATATTACAGCACCTTATGGTAATGAAATTAAGTGATGTTTGAAATTTACTTGTGGACCACACAAGTTGTTGTGTGAGTTGCCAGTTGTGGAGCCTTATGCTAAAGTTACGGTCCAATTGCCACAAACGTTGTCTACCTCTGAAGTATGCTACTAGCTATAACTTTCTTGAGTGCACCTTGCTCAGTGGCTTCTTATGCTTTACTGTGTTTAACGGTGTGCCTATGCGTGAACTTGTGTACAAAATGTACAGTTGCATTTTCTGATGAGGAACAGTTCTGTCTGTAAACCCACGATACAATCGTAATTGACTGCATTTAAGGAGTATTTTTGGAGGACAAATATTTCTTGGTCTGCTTCTGCCATGAAGTGGTCTCTGGTTGCTGGTGTCATTCAGTACGAACGATGCCAGGACACTAGCTTGTCAATGAGAAATTCAGAACTTCGGAATCCATACTTTCCAATTCCAAGTGTTCACTTTAAAAGCACCTTAACACTTCTTAGTGTGACCCTAATGATTTTAAAGCTTTTGAATGTTCTTGTTTAACCCATTAAGTTCCTGCCTTTGCTTCCTTAATAGCTCTACCTCAGGCTTTTGTTGGGTTGCAACACTTGTGCCTTTCTCCTGGGCAGTATAAAATGTGCCCGCTTAACTTTAGGGTGACTACAGAGTAAAGACAAGAAATTCTCTCTCAATTCCCTGTGTAGTAGTGTATGTATATATCTTCACTGCGTAGTGTATTCAAAGTGGCAGTATGTATCTTCATCACCTTTCACCACCTTTCCCAAACCCTTACAGCTTAGTTGAACTATACCATGTATGTCTTTGGCATCATCAACCAAATCTTGTACTGTGTTTCTGGTCCACAGAACCACATCAGTAATGTTTTTTCCAGAGAATGACAGGTTCCGAAAACAGTTGAAGAAGGGACATCTGCAGATGTGAAATTAGGAAGAGAATTATTTCACTTTCAGCCTGAGTGAACTTGATCCAGTCATTGTTAAACTGGAGGTTTTCTTTCAGTGCTGTTCAAATGCTTTTTTCTGAGGAGGACCCCTTAGAAAAATGGCAGTGATGGAGAACTGGCTGCCTTGCAAATACCTTGTATGTCTTTGAGATTTTTGCTTCCCATTATTAGCAGTTAAGATAACTTTGTATTTTTTTCCTAATGTTGCCTTTACATTTAAAAATGCAGGTGATTCAACAGCACTAAGCTAGATACGTGTAGCCTGCATCGACCAGAATCTTTAGAACTGCTGCCTTATAAATATTGAGGTGGATACAGTAAAGGGAACTGAAATAAGCTCTGTGAGATCAGTGAGAAGCCAGCTATTTGCTTTACTGGTGGAGGAAAACTGTTGGGATTATAAAGGGAACAACCTGGCCTAATTTGGATCAGTTTGAATTACCAGATAAAAACATACATGAAAATCTGCCGTGCTTAAAGTTGCAAGTTAAGACAACATCTCTGAATTAGTACATAAACTCCCTTAGGAGGAATTCTTGTGGTTATTAGTTTAAGTCCTTAAAAAGTCAGACCCTCCCTATCACAAGGGAATGGGTCTTTTAAAAAAAAATGCTTCATGCAATTGCTCAAAGTTTTTTAGTTGCCTTGGTAATTTTCACGAAGTTTTTGTGCACCTCTGATCTGCTGAGCTTGTTTCACTAGCTAATACAGCTTTGCTGGCATATGCAAATACAAAATGCACATTTTGTTCTTAGGGAACTGCCGTGGATAATTGGTTAATTTTCAGATGTTTTGTTATGCTCTAGCATGCTCATACTCAACTAAGTTCTCACTGGTCATGTTTGCTCCATTGAAGGAAATTTCCTTCCTATTTGGGTAAATCTCCTTAGCATGTTAACCACCATGCTGATGTCTGAGATGTTGTTGAATACTCTGTCGATGATCTAAGAGAAAATTCTCATAGAAGTTTACTTATTTTGTTAAAGTATTGTCATGGAAGTTTTGTTAGCGAATAGGCGTATTATCTAGTCATACAGTTAACTTATACTCCATATATTTATATAAAACCACATCTAAATATTCTGACGTAAAATGAATCAACTTCAGTTTCAGCACTGAGTCTTGAATGTATGTGGAAATGAGGTCAGCATAGAAAAATTTAACTGGACTGTGTTACAAAAATAAGCTTTACAGGGATTTTCTGTTACAGTTACTGTGCTGCTTTTAGAGTAGGTCTTGCATTGACACGTTAGTGGTTTAGAATCTCCAGTAGAGATGAATAGTTTCACTGCTGCAGTGCAGATTCTTGTTGAAATTAGCAGACCAGTAATGAAAAGGGGAGGTTTCTTTCATCTTTGTTTGTTTTTGGTTGCTTTTCTTCTGTTTGTATTTTTTACCTAAACTTTTATGTTACAGCGACTGTATTGCCCTTGTGAACGCTAACTTCAAGGAGAATGATTCTGCGTGCATGCACGTGTACGCAAAATTGTAGATGGGATATCATTCTTTTGCCTTATTCTTCCAGGAAAAATGGGGAAAAAGAGTTTGGTTGAATTGGTGGATGTTAGCTAATGTTTGTAGTGACTTTGCACAATTGAGTTAAGCTGTTTGGCAGGTGCCTGTATAGGAATCTTCAGGCTCTCCTGTTAGATGGTACAATAGAGAAGGGTCAAAACAGACAACTGTATTTGTTGTTGCAACAGTAATCATTTGTGTGACTTAATACTATACTGGGAAACATTCCTGTGGCAATAAGTATTATGAATTAAAGACTGTAGAGAAAATCATTTTGAGGAGAGCTTGTTGAAATGCGAGTAGAAGGCTTTTGAGCATAGATCTGTGTTGGTCCAAGCTCCTTTCGGTATTTAAATATTGCTCCTAACAGAAATCTTGCTCTTAGCAATTTCATAGATGGAATGACTTTAATTGGCATTGGATGCTTGATCCATATTCCTACATTCAAGAACTTTTGCACCAGTGCACTTCAGGTACATACCAACACGTACACCCGAGCAGTCTTCTGTTGTCTTCTGTTCTGGATGGCTTGCACTGGTATTCTTACTGCAAGTCTGACGGGAGTGTATCTTTTGGCTTTAAAAGCTATAGGAATTAAGGTTGCTTTGATCTCACAAAAGTCTGCTGGGTTTTAACATACTGGAATTGTACGCTGCATACTTCTGAAGGAAGGACCCTTGTTCTGTTCAACTTCATAGTCAATAGTGTTTGCTTTAAAATTTGAATACCTTAATTTTGAATGTCTTAACTTGTATGTGTTGGCACATCTCTACTTCTTTTCTTTGCACATCTAGTTTTCATGGCAGTTATTACATTGTATATTTTAATGTATGTAATCTACCTAATCATAATTGATTGAAATCATTGTCTTTGTGGCCAACATATGTAACGGGGAATGCTTTTTATTCTCCTAGGATACAGGCCTTTCTCTCCAGTTTTTACTTGATGTAAAGAAACTTGTAGCTGCTGTGTTTTTAAACTGTTAAATTAGTGTGCAACTATGCAATAAAGAAACAGAGAAACCTGTGTCTCTTTTTCATTGTGTAATTAAGCTCTCCAAGTTAGAAAGTAGATTTTCTGTCAAGAAAATAATATAATTCATCCTTCAGAATGGACCAGTTCATTATGAGCAGAGTCTAATCAGATGTCAGACATGGTGATACTTCAGTCTGTGACAGACTGCTGAAGCGTATTGTAGTTGCAATGAAAGAACAATGACCTCTGTGTTGCAGCTGCACTGATGGAAGGATATCTAATTATTTGTTACATTCAGCTAGATGCCACATGCTGTCTAAAATGGGATTTCAACTTTCTAAGATCTTTACTGAGCTACCTTGTTTGATGTTTAGTATTAAACTCGACCTAAAGAAACTGTCGGCTAATTTTCTTTCTCTGTTGTGTAATTAGTGCTGATAAAACTGAGTGGTCTGGTGTGTGGTATAACTCAGAGTTTCACATTTAGTGATTTTGTAGTGCTTCTACCATTACAGCTTTAATAATGTTCTTGAATAACCTAAAAAGGAAAAAAAAAAAAAAGATTTAAAATAAATTGCATTTACTAGTGATAATTGACTGATCAGGTAAAACAAATACTAATTCAACTACCTGACTCACAGCTAGCCAGGCTTAGGGTCTAGGTATCCTACAGATAGATCTGTTATGCGAAGTTGAATTTATTCAAATAAGTTTCCACTTCTTCTGGTAGAGTTAGGAGGCTGTGTTCCTGGTTAAGGAATTCAACCCTAAAAATAGTTGCAGACAATACTTCTATGTAAGGACTCCAGAACTGGGGTAGGCAAGCCATTTCAGTGGGAAGAAAGATTGGCACAGGTTAAGAGTAATGCCAGCTCTACTAATGCTATTTAAGGGTTCCAAAAGCTAACACCACTTCTTTACCTGGCAAAAAAAGAGCTTAGACACTCTTGCAATAGCATTGCTTGAGCCATTGGTTAAAGAAGCAGCTTATTAGGTTCCAGTAGGCTGTCTTGTTTTGATCAAGGCAGCTCTCCTGATAAACGGTTAACAACATACACATCAGTTCTAACAAATGACCAATTTACTTCTGCTATTGGTAATTATTTGCCTTTCTGACAAATAATTTTTACTGACTTTCTTTTTGATGTGACAAACCTGAAGTGCCTGAGTATTAGCATACGGAGAACTGATTGTATAATCAAATCGTCTTCAAAGATTGTGCAGAATGACTTGGGGGCCTGAGGAGATTTAATGTTTGCGGTTAGAACTGATAATACTAATACTTAGCACTTGCAAAGTGCTTTGAAGATGCAAAGCGCTATCTGAACACACCCTAACACCGCAACTGCGATGGAGAAACAGTTGCAGAATTAACTCTGGTTAACATGCAGTGGAGCCAGGTATGTGTTGACTTCAAATGTGGTGGTTCAGTGGCAGTTGTGCTACTTCCCCACTGCTTCTTGATCCCAGGATTTCCAAACAGAAATGATGTCAAAGCTGAGCCCGAAGTCTGCAAATTCTTGGCTGCCAGACTGTTAATAAGTTCCGTTTTGGAAGAATTAGATGCAGAGAGAAAAAGATAACTTGGCCCCATTGTTGTGGAACCTATGTTGTGGAAAATGCTGTGACTTAGCTGTAATATCAGGAGTAAAATACCAATGGGCAAGCAGCTGATTTATTTGTCTTCAGGTAAGAACCTGGTCTCGAGTACTGGAGAAATAAATCTCTTGAATGATTTTGTTCACTGTGCAGCTCAATTTGAGCATTCTTCTGAAAACGTCTGAAGCATGCGCCTTGCTCCAATTCCAGTCTTGTCTGCTGGATCCTCGTGTAGTGAGGCTAACACCCAGGCAATCCTATATGTAGTAGGCACTTGGTTTTTTCCTAATTGTATGGGCCTGTGAATGTTGTGCCTAGGATAAATGAGATATAACAAGTAAATGTTGGTAAATCTTTCTTTGAAAAATAATTCGTTTAGATTGCAATCATATGGCCTGGGTGATGGGGCTAACGTTAAGCTGGTAGGCTGAAAAAAACATTTGGGAATTTCAGGAAAATTGTGTGATATCGTCCACAGTGTATTGCTGTGGTTTTGTTTGCTTTTTAAATTATTATTATTGCTTTTCATAGTCTATACAATCTCTTTGGGATCCCATTTCTCTTCTTTGGGATCCCATTTCTCTTTGAAAACTAGAAAAATGTGCTCGGTGCTGATGCAATTTTTGTCCGTGCTTTCTTCCTGAGTAGGGATGCTTACATAAATCGAGAACCAGCCCTGTGCAGTTGTGGTGAGCAGCCAGTAGGTGTCAGGTTCTGATAAGTGCTCCGGGATGCTGCTCGGGAGAGCCCAGCTCTCCGCTGTGCGCCTGAGGGGTCACGATGCCAAGTACCTGTGCGAGTTACCTGCAAACGTTACTAAACTGTTGCCTCTTTCCCAAAAATGCAGATCTCGCGTTTCTCAGAGGTGTCTTCCAGAAAACCTCCTGACCCACCCTAATGCCTGCGCTGATGTGTGTCAAACTGGCAAGGAGGAGTATGGTACGGGCAAGGACACCAGCCTTGGGTTTGGGAGCTTGGGCACGACTTCTTGTAGGACACCAGGACTCGCTTGCTGAGCTCCTCAAAGGTATCATGTCCAGCTCTCAATGGCAGCTTTTGTTGCTCAGAGTCCGAGCTTCAAGGCTTTTTGTCTGTAATTCATCTCCTATCCTAGAAGGACAAGAGGCATTTGTTAAAGAATCGGTTCCTCGGGGGCTGTTGTGAACTTGCATCCAGGGACATTCACGAGGCAATTCATTGAGATAGTGGGGTGGAAGTTGCTTGTTTTGCCTGAGTCACCACCCCTGGAGGTCTTTAAAAGACCTTTAGATGTAGAGCTTAGTGATACGGTTTAATGGAGGACTTGTGAGTGTTAGGACTCGGTGATCTTGTAGGTCTCTTCCCACCTCGATGATTCTGTGATTGGCTTTAAAAAATATATATAATCTTTCAGGTGATCGATAAGAAATGGCAGGCAGCTTTCTGCAGTGCCTCTGCAGAAAGGAGGGTGACACAGCAGCAGGCCCTGGCTCAGTGTCTGTGTGGATAAGGCTTTATACCGGCGGCTGAGGCAGGGGGAGACGCGGCTTTTGCTGACTTGCAGCCACCGAGCGTGCGCCCCCCGCCTCACCCCGCTGCGTGAGAGACCCGGCGGTGACGGCGGCGCCGCCACCTCCCCTCCATCCTCCTCCTCCTCCTCCTCTCCTCCCCTCGGCAAGGAGGCCGTCCCGGCGGGCCGCTCCCCGCCTCATGCGAAAGTCCCTCCCCGCTCGCCGCCCCCCGGCGCCTCACAGGGCACAAAAGGGGCGGCTGCATGGTGGCGGCCCAGCGCCCGGCCGCGCCCGCTCCGCTCCGCTCCGCGCCCCGCTCCGCGCCCCGCCGCCATGTCGGGCAGCGGCGGCACCGCCGGCACCGCCAGCACGGTGAAGAAGAGGAGCCCGGCGGGTTCGGCCTCCTCGCTGGCTCAGGAGGAGGAGAAGCAAGCGATGGAGAAGATGCTGGAGGCGGCGGGCGGAGGGGCGCAGGAGAACGGCTGCGCCCGCTCGCCCTCGCCGCCCGCCGCCGCCGCTGAGGGTGAGGGAGAAGGGGTGGCCCTGCAGCGCTCCATCACGCTGCTCAACGGCGTGGCCATCATCGTGGGCACCATCATCGGCTCCGGCATCTTCGTCACCCCCACCGGCGTGCTGCGGGAGGCCGGCTCGCCGGGGTTGTCGCTGGTGGTGTGGGCCGTCTGCGGGGCGTTCTCCATCGTGGGGGCCCTCTGCTACGCCGAGCTGGGCACCACCATCACCAAGTCCGGCGGGGACTATGCCTACATGCTGGAGGTGTACGGCTCGCTGCCCGCCTTCCTCAAGCTCTGGATAGAGCTGCTCATCATCCGGCCCTCCTCGCAGTACATCGTGGCCCTGGTCTTCGCCACCTACCTGCTCAAGCCCATCTTCCCCACCTGCCCGGTGCCCGACGATGCTGCCAAGCTGGTGGCCTGTCTGTGTGTCTGTAAGTAGCCGCTGTCCTACTGCACGGTCCCACGTGGCTCCTGCTCACTGATTTCCTCCTTGCATGCAGCAAAACCCAGCCGCAGCAGCTGTCCGCCCGTAGCCCAGCCCTTCGCCGTGCCCTTGCTCCATCCCCGTGCTGGTTGCAGGCACGCTTTTGGCTCAGTTTTGAATGATGAGAGCAGAAAGCACGGCGCCATCCCAAATAATTCAAGTGCAAGGATTCCCTAGCTGGCAATTTTGGCCCAGGGAAGCCCTGTGATTTGGGACATGCAGCAAGCATACACGACAAATGTGGTGTGGGTTTGGTGCGTGCGCTGGGATGGGATTTCTGCTGCCCCCAGTGCTGTGGGGCTGCTGAATGCAAGCTGGGGTGGGAGCAGCCAGGAGCTGCTGGGGAATTATCTGCTGCCAGCAGCTGGTGCTGAAGGTGGCCTGTGCTGCACCACCCAGCTGTTTGCTGCACCGCTTCTGAAGCATTTCTTAGCTCCAAATGCACGGGCACCATGCTTGGAAACTGGGGTTATTGCTTTCTTTTTGCTAGCAAATGTTCTTTTCTGTGAGCGGGTGCCTCACGGAGGAGTTCATTTGTGCCACGATGAGCTGGTGTCTCTGCTGTGCCACGTGCTGCTGCTGTTCTCATCTTTTCTCTGGTATCTTGAGGTCTGTGACTTTGCCAGTGAAGCCCCATTTTGTGTTCCTCTGGCGACTGCAAAGTCACCCCATCCAGATCCCGCATTCTTTAAATACAGGATGATTTTCTGCCTTTCTTTCCTTATTTCCTAGCCAGTCAGTGTTCCACTCCGCTGGTAGTTCCTGTGCCATTGTAAAGAAACACATCCAGAGAGATCTATTAATTTATATAAAACGTTTATTTGGTGTAGGAAGCTAGTTGTGTAATTTTTATTGTAAAGAGAAGCCAGTTTGTGCTGTCCAAAGGGAGATTGTGATAGAGTCCTTCACCCTCCGAGGATCGCAGGCATTCACAAGTTGTAGCACGTGGTCTTTATGGGAAGATATATTATCTGTAAATGTCTTCACGCGCAAGCTGACCAAGCCTTTTGATAGATACTGTGTATGACTAGCTAACAGATAACGTAACGTAAGTAACAGCATGGCAGCAAACTGTACAATAATTAACAACATAATAATCAAGAATAACCCACTTTCATCTGCAGGAGCTTTGCCAAAAGAGCTTGGATCAGGTGTCTCTGTTCCCATTTTACTGATAAAATAAATACAAGAGTAAAGTAGACTTGCCTGTGGCGAGATCTCTTCAGAGACAGGGCGGATTGCATCATGACACTTCTTGATGCCAGCTCTCCTTCCCGCTTTTTCTTCTCTAACAAGTAGTGTAAGTTTCTGCAGCTTTCTTATGCTAGCAATTAGTAGTTTTCCCGAAGCAGAATTTGTTCTTGAACCTTTACCTTGAAATGCCAAGGAAAGAGTTGCTGGTTCCACAAATCTGCGTCATTTCCATGTGTTTCTTCTTTAAACTTTACTCCCACCACCCCTGGCTACTAGTTTGTTTATGCTTTGGGTTAAATCTTTCTTTGTCTCTGCTTTAAAAGGTTCGTTCATCGTGCATTGCCTTCAGCAAGTTAGTTCTCTGCAACTTTGATTTCTGGAGTTAGCTTTCCTACTGTCTGGTGCCAAAACCACATCATGAAATGGGAACAATAAATGAAGTAAATCTGGTCCAAGGACTAAGCAAATCACACAAAGCTTCCACGGACTAACAAGCCGCTTGCTACGTGGTTGTTCCAGGCTTACCCCTACCCAGTGACTTTGTGGTTTTTTGTTGGCTCTGTTTTTTCAGGAGCCTTAGTGTAGGAAAAATGGTCATACGCTCTAGAGCATATGGTAATGAGTTATCTCAAAGAGGGAAAGCGTGGTTTGGGAAGCAATGGGGGAATTTGGGGCCCTGAACAGTGGATGACTTATGCAGGCAAAGCCCAGCCATCTAAAACAGTACCAGCTGTATTCTTTGCAAAGTTTGTGTGTCAACATAAAATGTAATTGACTGTGTGGTTTCTAATAAGAGGAGAAATACAAAGTTACATGTTTCCCCTTCAGGTGTTACTGGTGTTGAACAGTTGAATAAATTGTGTTGTTCAGTATTTGTCACCATGGAATGCAAAAACTGAATTCCTGGGCATTAAGATAATCTAAATAAATCACAGTCGTGAAAGAAAAAATATGGTTGGAAGAGGGAATTTTGTTCCTCTTCATGTGCTGAAGAAAACAAGGTGGGTGGTAAGTAGAATTTAACTTCAAAAAAGATATTTTCTGTAATCAAGATTGTAATCTACGCTCAGTTGGTATGCAAGGCATATTCCACAAGACATCACGGATGCTTAATTAAGGTTGTCAAATAAAAGTGTGAGAATTCACTACAAGGAAGTCTTCCTCTAGTAAGATGGGTCAAGCAGTTCGTCGTTAGCGTGGCTTATTTTACGTTCACTGTGAAACGCCCAGTGTTCCCCAGGTGTAAGAATTTGCAGGTAGTTTAATTAGCGGTTTTCAGGCTGTGGGTTACTTACGTAGCTTACGGTCATATAAACTGCGTGTCATTTAATGCGAAAGATCAGATGGCTGATACTTCTAAGGCTGATAAATCATAAAAAGCAAATGCTAAAGGATAAATGCAAACTCCACCTGATATCTAAGAGTTTTTTAACAGACTAAGTTAAAGTTTGTGAAACTGAGAATTTTGGATAGGCATGAAAATTCAAGAGCCATTTGAATTCCCCCAAATATGATCTCTTGTAAACCAACTTTGCCCCTTTTAGAGACGTTGGAGGGACAGTTACTAGGTGCTGACTTCTCATAGTTGATAACATCAGTATTGATAAACTGATAAATCTTAACAAAAGTCATTAAAAATCAGAGCATAGCCCAATGCTTGTGTATGTTCTGGAGGTGGCTCAAGGATAGGAAGTTTCAAATTATCCGGTTAAAGATAACATACATAGTTCTTACTTCCAGCTGCTAATTTGAAGATTTTCAACATGTGATAGCTCTTTGAACTGTAGTACAATAAATTTCCTGCAGAGAAGGGAGACGGGATAATGTTGTTTCCAGACATGAACTCATTCTTGCTTGGTGTTTCACAAGTGCCTGAACTGTTCTTCCTACACACATTCTTATACACAGCCTGCTACGCACCCCTTGTGTGCTGCCTAACAGGTTATTTTATACTTGACAACATAATCTGCTCCACAGAAGCTTGAGAAACTCTGCCAGTTGCATATAATTTTGCTCTCGATCTTCAATGTCAAATGACTGATTTGAGCGTTAGCTTCTCGAGCCTTTTATCACTTATTAATTATATATGCTAATCTGGCAATAATAACCCTGGTATTGCTGCAGCGATATCTGCTGCTGCCAAAGCTCCGCTATTTTAATCTTCCTGCAAAGTTCTCTAGGCTTCCTTTGCCACTTCTGAAATATTACTTTGGGACCTCCTCCTGCTAGCGTGGAATTCCAGCAAAATGATCACATACTTGTCATTTGTCTCTTTCGTTATGAGCATCCTAGTAGTGGAAGAAGAGTAGCAGTCAGTGCAGAGTTGAGTTATATCTACCAGCACGTGTCATGTGGAAGCTTAAGTGCCTGCCAGCCCCCTGCGTACATGGTGAGTTAAAGGAGAAGAGCATCAAATCCAGGGTCTGGCAGAAGTGTGCAAGCGCATGCCTTGAATGCTTGCCAAATTATAGCTGTAGTCTATAAGTGAATATTCAGTGGCAGCATTTCAACTAGAAACCGCACGTGTTGAAAGCAGGAATGTTTTTATCTGGTTCTGATGTTTTACTTTAAGCAGCTGGTCAAACAGCCACCCAGATTTAAAGTGAAGCTGTAGGTGGATTTTGAACTCATCAGCTATTAAATGGTAAACAAAGCAAGCACGAAACACCTTATACTTGTCTAAGATGGGTTTGTTCTGTAGCATTGATGCTTGGAATTAATCTGCCAGGCCAAGCAAGGTGTAAAGCTCTGAAGGCTTTTTTTTTTTTCTGTAAGTTGGATTCGGTAACTAAGCTGCATCTGTAAATGTGAACTTGTGTGGTCAGAATGGAAGGAAGGGGTCTCTGTAGGATCCCTGCTGTACAGCTAATACTGCAAGACAGAGATTGCTTTCTTAAAATCTGTGTTTAATTAGAGAGAGTAGCATTAATTAAAATAGCCTCTGACTCTAGCAGGATTCTCCTGAAATGGATGAGGGCTTGGAGGACTCTTGTAACGCAGCAAGCAACTACTGCATTTCTTGGCACCCCTCTCTTGGCTCTCACAACAAATGTCCCGTTAAATTTTAGTGTATTTGAATGATTTACATTACCACTGAGATCCTTTGGAGTCTTGCTCTTCTAACATGAACAAATTGGGAAGGCTTTTTCAGAGAAACTCCTCATAATCAGTGTAATTCAAAGCAACGTTGCTAAGTATTTCAAGTATTCCAGTAGTCTGGCAGTTGCAGTGTTTCCCAATCCAAACACGATGGATGAGGAAGCAGGTTCTTGCCAGGCAGCATACAGAGCTGAATTCTGGCCTCCTGCATGGCATAGGTAGCATGATTTTCACTAAAACCTGCCTGAAATTTTTCAATAAGTTCACGACCCAGGATTTAGCACTTGGTGCTGAAGGCCAGCCGCCTTCCTGAGGATTTGTGGAACCTGATTCAGTACAGCGAGGGCTGGTGACATGTCTGTGGGGCCTAATGTGCACATAAAATATCGGTAAGGTTTCATTTGCTGTTTAGAAGATAATTCATATGAAATTATGGTAATCACGTTCGGCTTGAGATCCAGGCTCCTACAAACCTGAAATTCTTCATGGAGCTCTTTGAGCAGTTCCTGGTGCTGCCGTTCTGCCCCGTGCTGCGCTAGGTTGGCACAGCTCTCGAGAGATGGCAAGTAAGTGCTTGTTAATTTAATCTTGCAGAGTTCTGGAAATTTGAGGGTGTGGATGCTTCTGGGAGCTGTGATACATGATGAAATAGTCACGTTATCCCCCCTTGGCGCCAACTTCTATGGGTGCCTTTGCCGAGCCTGGTACAGCACCAGAGGCGTCCTGGAACTGAAAGTTGGCTGAGAGATGGAGCTGTGACAGTGGCCAGCTTTACAGCCCCTCTCTTTGTTGTCCTGTGTGACATGAACCGAAGTGAGAAGCATTCCTTTCCCTGGGGTGGTGGTTCTTCTATTCTTCCCACCTTGTCTGGAGGTGGTTATTGTCGCGTGCATCTTGTTGCTAACCATCTTCTTCCTCAGTCCAGTGTATAGACACCTCTTTCCTCATTTTTTTTTTTCCACTCTGTAATCAGTGAAAGCACCAATACTTCATGGCCTCCATGCCACACACCGTATTACTTTAGTTGGCTGGAACTAGCCAAAAGAGCCATTTATTAGAGACTTCCAGGGTTCATGGTCTCAGCTGGTAGGTGGCTCTGGAAAGGATCCCACTTAACTCCAGTGGAATTTTGCCTTCTCCTTTCACCTGTCTTTTTTTTTTTATGTGTTCATCCCCTAATTCCTCAGCATTGCTATTCTGGGAAGAAAAGTGAAAAGGAAACTGCTTCCAGGTGTGATTATTCTTAATACAAGTTAATTTTAACATAGACACATTCTCTCTGGGGCCAAGCGCTCCTTTTCAATAGCCTCATTTCTCCAGGGAGTGGTCCTTGAAGAAATATCTACAGAAGTCTTCCTTCTGCCTTTTCTCTCTACCACTGTGCAGGGCACAATGCCTCACTCAGTATCTATCAAGTTGAAATTTTCCTACCCGTTTTCTGTGCACACCCTTGTATGCATGTCTTGTGGTAGGCTGTGCTATTAGAAATAGGTATCTGCGGCTACAGGGAGACTCTGTGGCTTCACAGCTGCCTGAATGTAAGGTGTTTTTTTTTGACCTTAGTAAATAGTTAAGGCATTGGTTTCACAGAATGGTTGGGGTGGAAGGGACCTCTGGAGATCATCTAGTCCAACCTGTTTAAACTACTGTAGTCAGCGTAGCGTCCTCACTTGTTTGTACTACGTAGAGTAACTCTTAAACCTTTTGTGGGCTTAGGCAGCAGTTCTCACCAGGCAGCGTGTTCTCTTGAAAGCTTGCGGACTGCTTTGTTTCTGTGCTGTGTACTGGTGTCATCCCTGTGGTTTGTTTCTTGGTGGCCATGTACTCAGCTTGCCTTGTCTCTCTCTGCTTGAAACTTGGGTGCACGGCCCTAGCTCGGAGACAGAATGTGTCTGTGCTTTACAAAGAGAGGAAGGAGCAGCTTTTGCTTTAGGATGGGGCCATGGAAAGGAGCTGGGAACTGTTCTGCAATTACAAGGAGAAAATTAACATTATCCCATGGCAGGAGGTAAATGGAAGCATCATCTTAGGATTGTAAGGACTAAGTACTCTAGAAATGTGTGAGATATAAACAGGAGTTGCTGCATGATTCATCCTCTGTGTGTGGTCAGCGTTGCAGTTATAGTCCCTGTTTTCCTGGTAGGAAAGCTAAGGTGGAGCATTTCCCTTCATTCTTCCTCATTCTTTCCCAAAACGTGTTCCACAAATTTCCCTGCCCTACTATGCCCTTTGATTCTGGTCTTGAAATATCACGAATAGGAATCCATTGGCGACTTGCAGTAAGTTAACTGAATGCTGCTTAAATAATTTCGTTTTCATTATAGAGGTGTATACAGAATTATGTAGGAAGCACTGCAGACCAAGGCCAGGGAAACACAAAGGAAAAGAAATAAAGGGCAAAACTGATACTGTGCAAGGCTCCCCAGGTGGTAGTAACCTCACACACAGCATGAAGGCAGCTGTAGCAGTATCTCAATAGCTCTTACACCCATTTCAGAAGCGCTTCACCTGAAAAGCTGCTAAAGATCTTGGGAAGGCATTAAGCAAGCTCTCCTGGTCAGCAAGCCACATAGGCTGCTGGAGTTTGATCCTTTTTCCCCACTGTGAATGGGGATAAGTGCCCAGGGCTGTAGATCCGCTGCTCGTCCGTTTGCATTTTTTCAAATGCAGCCACCTCGAACACTGTCTTTACTCCATCTCCTGCCCTTGGCCGCCTTCCATTACCCGTTGCAGCCCTGCCCTTTTCTAGGGAGTAATTGCCAAGACCATTTCATCATAAATGCCGAGCCCTGGTGTACCTGTATTAGGGCCCCATTCATGTACTGTTTGCATTGGGCAGAACTACATGCCCACAGGGGAGCTTTACTACATCCTGCCCTTGCTTTTTAGACACAGGAGATGTTGTTGCACATTGTGCATTCATCATGGCCTTCTATGTGGGGAACTGTCACAATCCCTTTCTGTACCTGTTTTGTAGGGATTTATTCCCATTGTCACCCAGAAATCATATCTGGGAGGGATCATGGAACTTGAGACCATGAAGTTGAAAGGAATATGCCCTTAAAATAAGAGGGAGTGGGAGTAGAGGAGTTACTGCGCTGGATCCTGTGTTGTTTTAGTCAGTTTATCCTTCATTCCTATCAGTGCAATGGAGAAATTACCCAGTTGTGCCTGTGAGTGCCAGCAGAACAGGTTAAGTGACATGCCTGAAACCATTTGGGACTACTAGGACAGATAAATAATTGAAACTGGACCCACTGTTATCTTTATAAAGCCAACTGTCTCTTTGAAAGCCCCTGGCTGCCAGCTGCTGTTACCTTCCCCATGTCAGGGGTGGCTTGAGTGGCTTGGAGTGCAGCTCCCCTGAGAGCTGGGCTATTTCATATGAGAAGTCACCAGGAGAGATGAAGGGGTACGTAGTACTTCATGAATATGTTGCGTCTACAGCTGAGTATCTTTTTAATTTCTACCAAGGATTTAAAAAAGTAATAGTACCATCTTTTACATTTCAGATCTCTGCAGCACTCTCACTCCTGTTATCCCAAGTATGTAAAGCCATTGGGGCTGCTGGATCAGGCAGATGGTGTCACTTCAGATCATGCTGAAATTCTTATTCCTCGAATCACTCCTGAGAAGAGCCCCGATAGGTCACACCGATGGGCTGCCTCGCTGGTTTCTGACAACCAACTGCCAGCAGCGGTAGCTTTAGGAAGGGTGCTACGGGAATTAGGGCAGTGTGGTCTGATCTTTCCCTGTGTTGCATCACGGTGCTGATTTGTAGCATAGCTGTGGCTCTGAAGCTTTCCCTGTTGCTCATGTAAAGCAGTTCATTTCAGGTGAATGGAATGACGCCAGGAGGCCCGAAGCCCCTGCTTTACAGGGCAGCACCTCAGATTAAAGGAATAAAAAAGGGGTAAAATGTTGTGTTTTAAGAAACCCTAGCCCTCTGGTCTCCCGAGAAGTTGAGCAACCACTGGAATTTGTGTTGGAGTTTTACTGAAAAAGCACTTGGTCTGTTGCTTCGTGCCGGTGTCTTTACGAGCCTTTCTAGTGAGTGAAACTGTTTTTGTTTTGGTTTTGGTTTGTTTTGTTTTAGCCTGTCTTATGTTGGAAAACACTGAAGTGTAATAACTCTACCACACTCCTTTAGGAAAGACAAATATTATTCCATGGTGGGAAAAGCAAAGCAAAGAGATCGTGGCTTGAAAGACTCTGAGTAATGACTGGCATGGAAGATCTCAGCCCTATTCAGAGTCTCTGGCCCTAAGTGTGTTCTTATTTTTACAAAGCCTCGTTATCTGGCACTGATATGTTTTTAAGGGCTGAATACAGAAGCTTGTGGTGCTTTTCAGTTTGGGACCATGTAGAAGCTTTTGCCTTTTATGTACACTGCTGCAGTCCCGCAGCCCAAGCAGCAGGCTTCGTACAGAACCAGAACAAGAAAAACGATCCCGGCAAAGTCGGTAGTTACCGGGGAGGCTGAACCAGCTATTGTCAAAGAAACAGAATGCCTAAATGGGGAAGAGAATGTAAATGGTGCACCTCCAAGGGCTGCCCTCGCTAACGGGAAAAGTGTGCTTTTAGATGGGTTAGCTCATCCTTTAAATATCCCTCTGTAAACAAGGAGAGATTTATTTTTAGCATAATCGCTGGTCGAAGTGAATCCTGGATCCTCGGTTCCCTCCCCGGTAGGATTCACCAGAGGTGTTTTCGGGAGACGAGCTGTCCTGTGTGTTTGGTGTCACTTCACGGTTTCCTTTTCTCCTCTTCCCTGCCTCCCCATAGCGCAGACACACAGCAAGATGACCTTGCTGTATATTTTACTGTTTTCTCCTCTCCTGTATATCTGTATAACCGTGTCTGAGTCTCTTGCTGCGGGGTGATAGAGCTGTGGCCCTGCTCACCCCGGCAGTGCCGGCCTGGTGCTGAGAGGCCTCCAAGGCCGCGCACGTGGTGTCTGCGCCGGGGCCTATCTGCTTGGGGCAGCACGTGGCGGGGGGAGCATGCGATAGAGGCAGCGTGACCGGCCTCAGCACCACTCCTCATCGTGTGCTCTCTGCTCTGTGTGGGGGCAGGTTGGCCAAAATGAGGCAGGTCGGCCAAAATGAAGCAGCTCAGCCCAAACGAAGCAGCTCGGCCCTGCCGCACTGGGTCAGTTCTCTCTCACCAACTCCAAGTGCCCAGACACCCTCAACGTGCCAAATGGGCTTCAACTTCATGATCCTCCCAAAAAATTGAATCTGAAATTCCTTATTTACTGCTGGCTTTTGTTCTTGTAGTTTTGGATCCCTTGCTTTTCTCTGTAAAGATTTCCATCTCTCTCATTTTTCCAAACTTTATACTCTTGTGTTCAAATGATGTTAGGTCCTAGGGCTTTGCAGGGGAGAGGAAAAAAGCCAATGGTCCTGAAAGCAGGCATCTGGGACATGCCTTCTGCTGCACTGGGACTGGCTTTGCTCTTCCCCACCTAAAGGTCCCCTACAAGCTTCTTCTGCAGCCCTTAGCTGTACATGGAAACCTAAATCCTCTTAGCATATCACCATTGTGCTGTGGTCATTTCAGGCTCTCAGACCCATGTGTGAATGACTGATGCAATTTGCATCCCCTCTTGCCTGTGTGTGCTCTGAGTCACCGGGAAATCCTGTCACTCCGCAGCGCTCACTCGAGCGGGAACCCTAAATCTAATCATTGCTGTCAGCCCCAGAAACTGGAGTCCCTGAAGACCAGGGCCTCTGATGCCAGCCGTGGGCACATCTGAGCGTGTTTGTAAGTTCCAGCAAGGCTGTTCCTGGCCCTGCTGTGGGCTCTGGGATTTCCTGAGCTCTTACCAGCAAAGCTGCTTTCTCACAGACAGGGCACGATGCAGGGCAGCAGACAACTGATAAGGCCCTTTTAAATGTCAGTGCTCATTCCTCCTCCCATCATTTTATTTCTCACTTTGCTTTTTTTTTTTTTTTTTTGCGCTAGTTCCACTCGTGCCCTGCCTGGAAAGCGGGGTGGGAGGATGTGGGACTGTGCCTTTGCTCTGAGCTGACGAGCAAAAAATGGTACTCGCTGCTGCGAGACAGGGAGCAAAGGCAGGCACTGCTGCTGCCATCCACCTGTCTCAAACTGGAGATGGGCTGGTGAGCACAGGGCACAATGGTGTCCATGTCCTTCAGGTGTACTTGCACACTCAGTTGGGTGTGGGTCTGTGCTTTGGGTGTAATCCTGCTTTAGGGTAGAGGAGAATTGGGGTTTTCCCTGTGATGCTCTGTGTGTGTTGGGAGTCTAAGGGCACAAGCCATGCAGCTGCTGGTATTACTGCCTTTATCAGCCTTCTGCCCCCCCTGTTCTGAAACACCACACATGGCTCAGCCCCATGGGGACAGGCTTTGGGATGGAGCCTGCACCAGCAGTCTCCTGCAGACAGAGCTCCGACCTGGTGAAGGTGCTTTTGAGCCCCCTCATATTCCTCTGGGGGCTGATGAAGGCTGAAATACCTGCACCAAATGCTCTGGGCTTTAAACTGTGAATGCAGATATAGCCGATAACCTCTGGAGGGTCATCTGTGTCCAGCCTCAATGTCTGGGGGAGCAGCTCCTTGCCTCTGGCAGGGGCAGGGGGGGTCCTGTGAAAACAAGCTACAGGATGTAGGAAGGAGCCTTTGCCAGAGTGAAAGGGAAATGGGTGGCAGGCTGAAGGAACGCAGTAGCCGGGTTTTATTCGAGTACATCCTGTAACGGAGCAGCGCCGGTTGCCTTGCTCCGTCCTCTACCAGCTTTAGAAAAACTTGCCTGGCTCCTGCAGAGTAAAAATACAAGCTGCAACCTGAGTGGGAAAGGATCAGAGCCCGCAGGGAGAAGCCTCCGGCTAAAGAGGGAAGGTTGACGTCCATCCACTCCTCCCCGAGCTGCTCCGTGACTGGTTGGCCCCGGGGGCATGTCGCGGGCAGTGGTGGTGACAAGCCGGCTGGCAGGACATGGAGGGAACGAGGGGTGGCTTAGTGCACGGTGACAAGGAGGAGGGGAGGGCATCCAGCACGTGGGGCACTGTCATTCTCCGTGTGACAGTGTGACATTTGCCCGTCTCTGTAGCAAGCTGTGGGGAGCAGAGGATGACCAGGGCACAGAAATACCAAGTGGTTTGGACAATCAATAAAGGTTTTAACCATTATTTTCTCCGAAGCAGATGAAACTCAGCCAGGAAGTGCTGTGTTTGGCAACAGCTTGAGGATTTCATCAGATCTGGGTTCCCTTCCCTTTGCACTGCTGACCTGTAGGCTTTTTTTGTTTGGGAGGTTGCTGATTGTGTTAGGGCTGCTTTTTTTTTATGCAGTGGGCAGCACAATGTGGCCTTGATAGCCTTTTAGGTGCTATTGTTAAACAAGTAACAATATATCACTTCTGGAAGTTATCCTGACATTTTTGTGGTGTTTCCATGCAACTGCAACATTAATTGGATCAACTTAAGAGGGATTGCAGCCGAGTACTTTGAGTCTAATGGTTGCGGTAACCACTTTTATTTATATGCCCTCAGAAATGTACTTTCCAGTGCAGAAGGGCAGTTCCCTGTCCCAAAGGGTGCATGCACCATTCAAACCGCCTGCTGCAAAAATAAGAGAGAAATTAGAGAAGTACATAGCTGCAGAGTCTTGTTTTTTGACAAGTTAATATTTCAGATCCTGGACAAAGCAACTCAAAACTTGAAGTTTGTTACTCAAAACATGGCAAATTTTTGAAGAAGAACACAGCCTTCTGAACTTCAGGCTGAAAGAAGTCAGGATGTGATCCTCAGCGACTGAAGGCTGCTTGTGGCTGGTGTGATATGGAATGGTCTCAACTCTGTCAAGTCACTAGAAAAGAACTCCTGAAACCATTGCGTGTAGTTACACTTGTGAACTTCATGGAATGTGTTTGCTTTTTTTTTTTTTTTGAGACACTTCACGTTTGTTTAGGTTTTGGCAAAAAGCAAATACCAGTTTGTCATAATTTGTTTTACTGAAAACTGATGTCTCCCTTCTTGTCTGTTTTTTTCAGTGCTCCTCACAGCAGTGAACTGTTACAGTGTGAAAGCTGCTACTCGTGTTCAGGATGCCTTTGCTGCGGCAAAACTGCTGGCACTGGCTTTGATCATCATTCTTGGCTTCGTTCAGATTGCAAGGGGTGAGTACATTTCCTTTTGCTTTTGAACGTGGTGTGTAGTTGCAGCAGAATCTGGGAATTGGAGATAAAACCCAACAGTCCAATCCCAAGCATTTCAGAGCTAGCAGAAGTGTATTCCAAGCAAATTTTGATGTCTTGCATGCTTGTCCAATATTTCCAGCTAGTGCTTTGTAAATGGCTGAGTACCCTTGTGCATTTTGTTTATGGCATTTTTTATTTACCTCACTGAAGTATGGAACATCTCAGGCAAGTTCGTAGGGAAAGCTCATGCTTAGGGAAAGGCTCAGACAGCTGGCTCAGCCAAGGCTGCAGAAACCTGTGCTCTCAGCTGACAGCAGCATTCATGTCTGTCAACTAACAACCAGACAATGTTGATAGAAGAAGATAAAGCAAGTTTTCTGGTCCTTTTTTTTTTTTTTCTTTGCTTATTTGCTTTATACACTTGTAAAATCCTCTCAAAACCTAGGGAGATATTTTGTTCCAACCCCCTTTGATTAACTAATCTACACAAATAGGCTTTACTGTCTGCTTTTTTTGTGTGAGTTCTGTTTAAAACAAAACAAACAAAAAAAAACATTCTGGGAATAGTACAAACCCTACTTGTTCAATGTGGATAAAAGTAGCTATACAATAAACATAAATAGGCTATAGATAGTTCCTCCTGTCTCTGTACTAGCAGGGGGGCGGTATGTGTATGCACGTGAGCATTTTAATTCCTGTCTCAGCTATGGGAACTAGTGCTGTCTTTGCAGAATTTCTTGCTTTATCAGAGGTTTTATTTTCTTCCAGCTCAGTGCCTGCACTCAACAGGAACGTTGTTTGAGGCTTATCACAGAATATACCTCCCTCCTCTTCATATCTCCCCAGACTGCTTTGCTGAACTTTTCCCCCTCTTAGAAGGAAAAGTAAAAATAAACCTTTGATAGTTCTTTAACACCGTTAAAAGTCCTTACAATTGCTTTTTCATTGGCAGATAATAATCTTAAGTTGCATTTTCAGAATCATCTTCCCTCCCTCTGTACTGATCTTTGGTCCTTCTGTTGAGGGTAAATCACTCTCCTGGTCCCTCATGTATAAATGTGTGTTAATTCCATGGGCTTATAACCTGTAAACAAGATGACATTTTGGTCTTGTGTATAAGACCCACCCTTCCTATATTCCTTTGTCTCAGCAGCTTTTTTATCTCCTGGTAACTTGGAATCTTCAGTTTTTCTCTTCTCCTGGTATTATAATATGTAGTCTTCTGGCTGCCAGTGGTACATCTGATGACCTATGAATGGAGTCTTTTGTGCAGTTCTCTCTAGCAAAGTTGTCCTGGTTGCTGCTTTCTCGTGCCCTTAGCTGACCTGTAACATTCCCTACAAAGTGCACAGCCCAACAGGATAATGGGCCAGGGCTGAACAAATGGCTTGCACCTTTTGAGCTGCCTCAGAAAAGCCGGTCTGTGCTGAAGCCATAGCATGTTTGAAGCTGCTTCCCTCTGTGTACATCTTTTGGATGGAGGTGGTATGAAACCTATTACACTTTCAAGTTTGTGGTGGGTCTCTAGAGGTACTAACTGTGGCTTTTATGCATGTTGCCATATAGCTGTAATTGAGTCTCCTGCTAAATTAATGTATAGCTGACATTTAGTCTCCTGATAAACCACCTCGCCACCTAAGACAGAATAAAAATTACCACAGTTAAAGGCAATAGTTAGATTTTAACATCTAAAAGCAAATAAATTTTCCTCCTGTGTGTACACACCACACTCACTGTAAAGGAGACTGGATCAGACTGGCAACCTGGGCATCTACAGGGGACATTCCTTACAAAGCCTGCTTTTATAAGTGACACACTACTGTCTGTCTGAGTTTCTCTTTTACAGCCTATTGCCTAGGATTCTGCCCATGGTCTAACATGGATTTTATTAATCTCCTTATGGAAGTTGCAAGCTCTCTGCTAAGTCATTAAGAATTTGCAATCTCCCTTCTTATGTCCTTCCTATTAGCTTTCACATCACATACATATGCCATTTGCAACTTTCTGTTTTTCTTTAAATTATGGCAGATAATGTTCTTATGTAGCAGGCATACATCAGGAAACTGTCATTTTTCTTTTTTTTTTTTCTTCAAGGGAGAACATACTGCCATCGCTTAAAGCATACTAAAAATGGGAAAGCGCTGCACTGTTCTCAGTCTTCATTTGGATGAGAAAAATGAGTGCAATCTGTGAGTCGAGTGAAATTTTAGATTAGGCATTAGAAAAACATTTTTAACTATACTGCAGAGCTTAAGTAGATTGTCCAGAGAGGCTGTGAAACTGTTTCAGCGGAGATTTGCAGCAACAGGTTAGTAAACATCTCTCAGGAGTGGATCAAGTAAGGTGAACCTGCCATGGAGCAGGGAGACAAAGTCAGCGCGTTGGAAACCTTCGTGCCTCTGCTCCCTGAACTTGTGCTATGTGCTAGTAGCACAGTGCAGAGCTGCTGGATCTTCTCCAGGCAAAATACTACAGGCCCAGTCTTTTGAAGTGCTGACACTTTAAAATGGTGAGTTTTTTTTCTAAAAGCCCGTTTAACCTCTGAGTAGGTGGGTGATCTGAGTCCCATCGCCAGTGTCATGCTTTTTCTGCTCCTGTGTGCGCCCTTGTTTTCTTTTATACCACTCACAATGCTCTTTGGACAAATAGGACTCTTGGCGCTACCGGCTCCGAAGGTTCAGTCCCAAGCTGGCAATGGCTGCTGGGGTGAAATACACGCCAAGTGGAAAATCCTCCTGTGGCGATTTCTCCGGTGCAGAAATTTCAGCGGTGGAGGGGTTGCATGTTCCCATGACACTCCGGATAGAGTCAGAGCACAGCCGATTAGCTTGCTTTAATGCTTGCTTTCCCATTGCTGTTTTGTGTTTACAGTATCCATAAACAGAGGAGCAATACCACAGTTTCTTGCTCAAATGTGGAAACTTCTGAGACTTCACAGAAGTATGTCCTTCTCGGCACTGACCTTCCGCCTTCAGCTTTTGTTGTTTTTATTTCTTGTTATCTTTCCATTGAACGTTTTCATTATTTTCCAAAAAGCAGAAACATCTCAAGACAAAGGAGTATGTGGCAATATTACCACACAGAACACAGGATTTGCTTGTGATCTTTCTGCGGACAGCTGTTTCATATCTTCTTTTGTGCCCTCAAAAGGAGGGGAGAAACTGGTTTCCTACTTAAGACAGCCTTTCAACTTCTTGAGGGTTGGCTCAGTATAACTGATCCACTTGGGATGCAATTATTTCGCTAATATAAAAGTTAAATTTTTAAAAGCCTTTGTGTGACTGAAGCTGTGTTGCTTTAAAAGTTCAGTGTCCCATCCTTAGCGTGTTAGTGTGTAAAACCTTGTATTTGTGCCCCCATCGGTACAGCCCTCCAGCCTGTACCACCCAAATAGCATAAATAACTTGTGGCATTGACTGGATCAGCATTTTTTCACTCTACTCTTAGAAAGAACTAGGGTTTTTTTTTTTTTTTTTTTTTTTTTTTTTGCTTGTTGTTGTGTTTTATGAGCTCTCCCAAGCTGCCTTCTGTCATCCTTCTCTTGTATTTTTGACCATGCTATTTACCCAGTGAGCATGCAGCAGGACTCGGCTGGAAGTTGGGATGCCTGGGGCCAGACAGCGCAGCCAGTTTGGAAGGTGACTGTGCAGGTTTTAGGGTTGTTTCTGCTGGATGTGACACACAGGTGTGTGGTTGGGTCCACAGCTGTGCTCTTCATACCCAAATCACCCTGCAGGGCACGGTGCAAAGTCACCTAGGAATGAAACCATCAGGAATTGTGCTGATCTTTAAGGATGTGCTCGTGCTTCTTATATGTAAGGATATTCAGCAAGTTCTCATATGAAAAAAGCTAGAATCATATCTCAGAATTACAGGAATACTTGACCTTCCTTCATAGATGTTTTAGGGTTTCTTGAACATGTATCTAACCCTGAGCAGCACAAGCAGTGAGGTTTCTGGCTGCTGCACAGTGCTGGGCTACAGACTCCACTGTGACTCCTGGCCAGAAGTTCTGTTTAAAAAAACTGGGCCTTTGGGACTCAAGGAAACAAAATTTGACACTCAATTATTTTTATTGAGCTTATTGTCCCTTTTTCTCTCCTAATGCCTGATTTCTGATCTTAAATTTCTTGTCTGCAGTGCCTCAAGTGCCTGTTTTGATGGCGACAGCATTATCCGTCTAGCTCCCTTCGTTGTGCTTGTCAGAGACCAGCAGAGCTGCATTTGCTGAACAAGCACGAGGTGAATTAAGGACAAAGCAGGCAGGTTTAACTCCAGACGTTTGCCATGGAGAATTTTTACTAGGCAGGGAATCTTGCTTTTCATGTTGCCCTTTCTTTAAATTGATGTGTGTAATATTAGCCAGCACTGGCCCCCCCCCCCCCCCCCAGATATTGTTTGCCTTTTGTAAAGGGGTATTTAGAGATGTCATTCTGGCTGGCAAATTTTAAACTCAGCATGGGAGGGTTTCTAAAAATGCAGAAATGAAGATCCAACCATTCAGTCATGAATTAATGTGTTTTGCATGTCTGTGAAGCCTAATAAAAATGCCATCTAAGTACTCCAGCTGCAAAGCAACATCTTGGTGCTGTGTGTATGCAGATCTGGGTGGTACTTTCATTTTTCAAATCCTTTTCCTAGAAAAAGCCCATTTGATCTCTTTCTCTGTGAGGGTTGTTTTGCTAGTTCCTTAACCAAAGTTTTTATTTTTTTTTTCTGTGTGTGTGTGTGGCTAATCCTGTGATTAAGACCTGAGGGAGTTTACTCCCTTTTCCTTTCCTCTGAGTTTTTTTTTCTCTCCTGCCAGTGGCAACATCAGTTGAATGTCCAAGAAAAGCCACTTGAGCCAAATCTGTCACAAGAGCCAAGGACTGAGCAGATAAATTCAAACAACAGAGGACAGAATACAGCTCTTAGCTTAGAGGGTGAGATTTCTCTTGAGGGGTCCTGCTGAAATGACAGAACTTGCATTTCATGGCTGGTAATCAAAATCTTGGGCTACTCCAAGCCTCTCACACACAGATACTAGGAGAAAACAAGCATTGTCATTGTCTGAATCGTCTTTCTTGTATACCTACGCTTTGTCACTCAGACATCTAGAAAGAAGTAAGTGCTGAGCATAGCTAAAGAAATCTGCCACAAGTTTTCCTTTGACCAGTTCTCATAACCTCTCATGTTCCTAGGGTAAACCCAAGAATGAATCTGAACAGCAAATCAGTATTTAGGAGTTTGTTTTTAAGTGATATATTTTTTTTTTAATTTTCTGTCACATCAGTCACGACCTGCTTTTTTGATAGCTGAAGTTAGATGCAGCGGGCAGTGGTGCCCCTGCATGCAGCAGGGTGGCTGCTGCATCGCTGTCTGTGCTCGGAGGGAGCAGCTCACCCAAGGGATGGCTCTGGGACACAACCCAGGACGTGGGCATCTTCTGGTGGTGGAGCTGTAGGTGTCTAAGATGCATCTGGAGGCCAA
Organism: Oxyura jamaicensis; assembly: GCF_011077185.1. NCBI lineage: Eukaryota > Metazoa > Chordata > Aves > Anseriformes > Anatidae > Oxyura > Oxyura jamaicensis. The sequence goes on along the minus strand of NC_048903.1, from coordinate 19,042,387 downwards.
AATCAAACCTGATGGGTGTTCACCCAGTTGGAGCATGATTAACTTGCACTGTAGATCCTCTTTGGCAGAGGTGAGTCAAAGCCTATTGTTAGTAAATGTTCCTCCAGCTTTTGATTGTGTCCCTACAAGTTGGGGCTGAGGCTTGTGCACAGAAGATTGCAAGAAGAGTGTGCCCTGCAGCTGCCCGTGCTGTTTCTTGTTACATTGGCATTCAGAAATCCATATTTCATAATTCCAAAAAAATATTTTTTCTAAGAGCAAGCTTTGAAGAAAAGCACAATAGCTTCCCTTACTCACCCTCTTGTTAGTGGAGGGCACGGAAAGTGGAAGCCTGTGCTGAAGGAGGGCACGAACAAGGAAGCTGGGAAAGCTGCCAGCATTCTGCACCTCTAAATCACATCAAGCACATGTTGGAGATTAATCAGGTATCTTAATGCTGGAGGGCTGATACAACACAATTATGTTTTATGGGCCTCTCACTCTCTAATCTTTGAATTCATCTCCAGCCAAAGGTGAATTCAGATGCTGGGGCCAGGTGGGCATGGCTGGTTCATGTTATGCAGCTTGCCTGTTCTGGTTTGGTGGTTTGTTTCTGCTCAGCCAACTTGTTTCTTGCCCACTCTGCCCAGAAAATTCTTGGCAATTACAGATTCAAGGATAAGGTTCAGCTTTCTGGGGTGTTTGTGTTTCACAAGTGTGAAGTTGCCTGTCCAAAAATAAATGCATTTATGACATTTTAGGGTTAGGGTTGCATTAACTTATGACATTAGGGTTAGGGTTGCATTAAATGCATTTATGGACAAAAACCACCAACAGCAGCAACAAAATGCAGAAGCAGTCAGTGATCTGGGCTGCTTGTTGTGATCATTGTAAGCTTGAGTGGCTCTTCCTGCATGCCCTGAAAGCTTGGGTTTTAGTAATGATGATGTGAACTGTTTAATATCTTGTGGAGGTTCATAGCTGTATTAACTGCTCAGGGTAGAAATGTACCTTGACATCTGAAAAGCTTTTATTCCAAGGAAAAAGCTTTTATTCCAAGGAGTTGTGGATGTAGCACATTACATGTTGCTCATATTGGATATTCTGAAGGAACTGCCAAATACTAGGCTGGATGAAGGTAGGCGTCTTGTGTTGGAGCCTAAGGAGTGCATCTTGCACTTGCCCCCTGGCACCCTGCTCTCTCCTGTTGTGAGCTGAGTGGCTGTTAAGGCAGCTGCCATGAGAGACTCTGACTTCTCAGTTTTCCAAGTGCAGCTATCCCAGCAACGCAGACGTATTTATCTAGAGAGTAGCTAATACCTTGGTATTTGCAGTTTGCTTCTTTGCATCTCTGTCTGGGTGTCCCCTCTCTCTCTCCCTGTCTCAAGTCTTCGGGTGCAGCAGAAGCACTCCTTGATGCCTAAGGTGTGTCAACACGGTCAGCAGCTGTGTGTGTGCGTGTGTTTTTCTGCCTGCATTTTTACACTGACCCTTTAGCACTGTTAATGGCCTTGCATTTAACAGCCTTTCTGATGCTAGGAGGTCTGGATGACGTGCAGGTGATCTGTCCTACCCAAATGTTCTTGGCTGTCTTGCACATCAAGCTGTTTGGCTCTAGTTAGCCCCTCTTTGCCTTCTCTAGAAGGTCAGGTGGCTCAGTTTTGTTTGTCGTCCTCAATCCCAAGTTTCTATGGATGTGGATTGAACCCGCTGTGCAAATAAGCAAAGAAAACCCAAGCTTATGGCAAGTGGCTGGAAACCCAGTGGGTGGTGTGTTTAGGGTTAGCACCTTGCTGTTCATCTGTGCTGATAGGGGTGGACAAGGAGGCATTTAGGAAATACCTTTCCATGCTGTGCCGAGGATCAAAGCGACCCTGTTCATCCAGGGTCTCTGCGTTGCCTCTGTTTTCTGGCTGCTGGACAAGGCATGGGTTCTGTGCCGTGCACCTGGCTGCCTGCAGTTCAGCCTCGCTCCAGGGCTTGCGACGCCGCTCCCGGGTCTGCTTATTTATGTTTCATCAGCAAATGTTATGCTGGCAGACACGGAGGTTGTGAAAATCCAGGTGTTTGCACAAGAAGAGGAGGGCAGAAGCAATTCTGGTTATATCAGCAAGATGCAGAGGAGGTAGGAAAGGTAAATAAAACTTGTCTGGCCCAAGCTGCGCTCTGGTGTACCATTGCAAAAGGAGGAGCTGGGAAGCTCAAGATCTTAGTTCCTCAGCTTTCAGAAACTTCTCAGGAAGATTTGGCAGAAGCTAGTGGACGTAGGCAAATTCCTATGTAGAGCAAGGCACCATGCCTCAGTTTAGGAAGGTGAGTGGGGGGCGTTCTCTTCCCCTCCTGTTAGCTTATATACACAGCTCCAGGGAGCAGCTAACTCTTGCAGATTCTGGACTCCCTGAACACCTTGAGGTCTGTGATAGACCTGATAGGGTGTTGTGGGGCAGTGAATCCAGCAGCACAGACCCTCAGCTTCAGCCCGAAGGAGAAATGATAGCTCTTCGTGAATGGTATTTACAAAGCACTGGGAGGAGAGGCGTTTTTCCATAAAACAGAAGGAAGCAATTGAAATGAGAGGTGCTATAACCTGTCCATAGCCCCTGATGAGAATCAGAAATGTAACCCAGGAGCTCTGGCTCCTCCTTGGATACTCTCTGCTGGTCCAGGATTTCCAGAGGTGTCTTTCAGACCGTTAGCAGACACCCATAAACTCGCCTGCTAATAGGGCCCAAGTTTAAAAGCTGCTGTACAAAACTGTAATGCAACGCAGCAGCAGAGCATGAAGCCAGTGACAGTGATCGGAGAGAAGCAAACAACTTCTGCAGCTACCAAGTGGGCACGTCCCGGGGAGCTGCAAGATGCTGCAGATGCTCTCCTAACCCTGGCGCCTGCGAGCTCTTTGCTGTCTTGTTTTTCTGACTCAGTCTGTTGAACTTTCACTGCTTTTCTCAGGAAGTGGCTCAACTGCTGAGTGGATCTTCTCCTTTGTTTTTTTTTTTTCTACATACAACACATTTTTCTCTGGCTGTGTTTCCTCCATGAGGGAGACGCACCGAATGCCCCCGCCACACGCCCCCCCTCCTGCTGAGTTCTCTCAATGGCTGTGTTCCCTCTCCTCGCTGCTCAGGCAAGTTAAAAATCCTTAATTATGATTAACGGCTTTCTGCAATAGAAGATTGCTTTGCTATTAAGACTGGAACGGACACGACTGAGGCGCAAATGAAACATTTTTCAAAGAGAGGGTCTGAACATGCCGCGCATGGCCTGAAATAGGTCCCTCCCGCAGCAAGGCCCCAGGTGACCCATCGCTCGCTGGCGCAATTACCAGAGTCTTGGCAGCTGGCAAGATCAGCAAATGGGGTTTATGTCAGAGCTTGTTACTTTAATTTGGTTAATTGTAGAGCAGAGTGCAGTTGAACAGCCAGTTCAAACCAGGTTTCAGATCACCAGGGTGCCAGGCACGGGCAGGGCACTGCCTGGAGAGCGGCGGTGGCTGTCTGCAGAGCCGGCGGCAGCAGCGTGGCACAGAGCGGATGCGGGAGCCCAGGAGGATAAGCAGAGCTCGTCTTTGCCCGCAGCAAAAAAAAAAACCTCCCGTTGGGCCGGGATGTGCTCGCTGACAAACCCCTTGCTCTGTGGGAGCAGTTGAAGCCGTACTTGGCAGTCTCGCCTGCAAATTTGTTACCGTTGCTTTGATCCGAGGTCTGTCTGGAGGCTTCAACTGGGTACGTTCGGGCTTGAAAGAGGCAGATGGAGAGCGTCTGTCTGGAGCACAAGTTCATGCCTCCGTTTGGAACAGCAGGACCTCCTAAGTGCTCGTATTTGGGAAAGGAGGTGAGATAACCGTGCAGCACCGTCCAGCCCAGTGTCCCCAGTCTCCAGCTGTGCCCAATCGCCTGGGGGTGAGCGTAAGAATGAGGGGGACATGGTGGAGGTCAGGGCTAGGTGTGGGCACCCTCAGAGCTTCCCCACTGTGTTTTACAGTGCAGCCCAAGCAGGAAGACATCTGGCATACCTTTCTGGCATAGGTACTGGACTTTGTTGGCTCTTTGGGTGGTGTTTTTTTTTTTTCCCCCCCCAAGATGTGTAATGTGGTGCTAGTTTTGTCTATGAAGGTATTGCTGGCAGGCACAAATTATCATCTTTCTGGTGATCTTCTGGCTGGCAGGGCAGGACAGGGCTTTGCAGTGGTGTCAGGAGGGGACAGCTGCTCAACCGAGACGTAATCTCAGGGCAGGCTTGGTAAGGAGCCCGGGCTCCTGCCATGCAACCAGGAAGCAATAAAGCATGAAGGGAGCAAAAGCTGTGGCAAGGAGGCATTATGGACACCTGAGAATAATAACTTGTCCTTTTGGAGTGGGAAAAAATGTCAGGTCCTCTGTTTATTTAACCATTTACCGAACCAGGCATGGACTCTTCCTAGCCCAGGGGCTACAGATGCCTGCTGTCCCCACGTGGCTGGCACTTCCTCAGTCTGGTTTCGGGTGATGTTCTCCTCCCTTCCTGGCCAGCTGCTCGAGAGCAGCAGCTCAGCCCTTCCTTGGTGGCCGCAGCACGCAGCTTCTGTGCTGGAAAGACAAAACACAACCTGCAGATGCATCAAAAGGCAGAGCGGTTTTCTCTGTGAGCTTTTCTCTGTGACAGAGGCTTTTGGTGGAAGCTGTTGTCCAGCTGGGGACAAGTAGTAGAAGTCTGGCCCCAGGGGGTGATGCTCTTTGTGCCCTGGCTCCTCCTGGCTTGGTAAAGGTGGTGATATCTTGGTCCCAGTGAGGGCTGGGTCACTGGCAGAGCACGAGCAGGCCTTTGAGAGGAGACATCCCGAGGGGTGTCTGAAATGCCTGGAGATCTCTCCTGCTCTCCCAGACCACCTGTGCATGATTCCAGTAACTAATTACAATCACTGCTAATGAAAAGTGTACCATATTCCCATAACAAAAGATCTGGAAAGAACTAGCCTGGTAATTATTCAGGAGGGGCAGCTAAGGGAAGCTGAGGCTGAGGGATCGAGCAGAAAGTGATACCATGCACACCCACCTCTGGCTCAGCATTGTTGTTCAGAGCCAGGCCAGGGCATTAATGCTAAATTAAGATTATATGTCTGAACCTGTAAGCCAGGAATTAAGGTCAGACTTGCAGCATTGCATCAGTCTCTGCATTTCCACACAGCTCTCCTGTTTCAGTACCTCATTTCATTCAAGCACTAGCAGCTGGGCCCTGCTTTGTAGCCTCTATCAGTTTATTGGCTGATTTTAGACGAGTCACATCAGTGTTTTATCTCACAGTTTCTGTATTTTCCTCTGCCCACTGCCCTGTTTTCGTATCTGCTATTTTTATACTATTGCTACCAACCGTGGCTGTGCGGGGGAAGGATTCAGAGCCCTGGTTAGGACTGAGCAGGAGGGAGAAATGAGGTGAAGAGGAGCTGTGGAAAGGATGGGGAATAGAGCCTGAGGGACAGGGGGAGAGGGTGAAAGACGAGATGCTGTTCTCCCACGCGTACAGGACTGCTCTGTGTCATGGGCACAGATCTGGAGCAGCACCTCGCAAAGCCCCACGGATGGAAGGATGCTCCAGCGGTGCTGCAGCCCTTTCCCCCTGCTAGGAGCATAATGCCGTGTGGTAAAAGGTCTGAGCATCCGTATTATGTCACCCAGCATCTGCAAACAGCTCTTGGCAGCATGGAGGGATGAAACTTCCCAGTGTGACATGGGAAGAACGTGCTGTTGGAGGAAAAAAATGCCTTGTATTGTTAACAACCCTTTTCTTTCCCCAGATGAGAGTCCGGGGTACCGTGCGGTAAGAGATGAAGGGTTAAGCTCCAGACACTGCTGACTGCCATGTGATGCAGTTGCTTGGGTGATTAGCAAAGATCTGTGCCCTAAGAGGAATCACATGGGCTGGGAGAGGGCTCCCTGGATGCAGACGTGTGGTACCAAACCCTGCCTCGCTCCCCTTCCTTCCTCACCAAGGGGAGCGAGCGCTGCCCCCGCGGAAGGGAGGGTGACTTCACCAAGCCAGGCCCGCACGGAGGCTCCACATCAAAAGGCAGGGAACAAAACAACCGCAGGGCATTTTAAAGCAAAACAAATAAACCTTTGGCTGCTCTGGGAGACTTCTTACCAAATGTACAATTGGGACCTCTATTTATGGCTTTTTTATTTCAAAAGCAGATACATAACAGGAACTTTCAATACTCGAGCCCTAAAGAAGCTAACTTCAGATATTCGAGCTCTAAAAAATCTAACTTCCCACAATCAAAGGGACTGCCGTAACCCTCTGCTTTATCAGGTGGCTAGAGGAAATCCTGGGTTTTTATCGAACGACAGCAGCTTTCAGTTGAGAAGACAATGCGACCGTATCTGTTTGCATAGCATCTTCCAGCCGGAAGGTCCCCAGAACGTGTTTTTTTGCAGGGAGCTATCTGAGAGATTACCTTGGTGACAGCACGGTGCCGTGTGAGAAAGTTTGAGTACTTGTTCACGGCTGGCCGCTCGAGGTGGTGCATTTGGGCCTGATTATTTGGTGCATTACACCGGCTGAATTAATCGCTGTAAAACTGGAGGAATCAGCACAATATAAATGAGTGCAGGTGTTCTTCGACACAACCCAAAATGCATCAGCACGATAAGCAAGTGTCTAACAGCAGTCCTTTCTTGTTTTTTCTTCTCTGCAGGTGATGTGACAAGCCTGACTCCTGAGCACTCCTTTAAAGACACGAAAGTGGGCGTGGGGAACATCGTGTTAGCTTTGTACAGTGGTCTTTTTGCCTATGGAGGGTGGTAAGATGCAGTCTTCTTCCTTTTTTTTTAGTGCTAAATGCTGTAGGTCCTTCCTTTTGTCCCTAGATTGTGTTTACAGGAAGAGTGGGATCCAGGACCTTCCATCTCTTGTTTCCAGAGCAGAGGCAGCTAGCTGCCCTGGCCTTGCCCAGTAATTTAAATACTCATTCTTCACACGCAGTTTCCAGCCAAGTTAGAGGAGCACAAAGTGGCAGTGATCGTGGGATTTAAAAGAGGCAGTAGGTTATGGGTTGCTCAGTTTATCTCCTGATGTTAAGAAAAAAGCAGGAGGGTGGGTTTATCTTGTAGGGGAGAGATTTGCTGCCTACCAACAGATTGGGTACTGCAAAGCAGAGACTGCCGTATCCACCTCTGACAGAACCGAACTGAACTTTGTTGTCAGCCCCTTTGAACACTTCCAAGCTCAAGGAGCCTGCTCCGTTTGCAGTGAAAAAAGGCTACTTGCAGCCGTCCACAGTGCCTGGAGGGTGACCCTGCCTGTAGCCTGCAGCCACCGCTCCTCTTGCAAGGTGTGCTAGATCCACCAGCACTGCCCAGGGCTTGTGCTTTTGCAGATTTTGTGCTGTAGATCTTGAACTAGGCATCACCCATGCTAAGTTTTTCAGCAAGGCTTGGTCTCTCTACCCCACCTAAAATTCCCTCGCAGATGTTTAAGATGCAGGGTTTCCTTTACTCGTGGACTAACCAGAATTTATCACTGTTCTTTTTCAATTACAGGAATTACTTGAATTTTGTTACAGAGGAGATGATAAATCCCTACAGGTAGGTGTGGGTCTTGTGATGATTTCCATGGGAGGAAAACTTGTTTTTCTTGGGAAGGCCTTTCCTTGTGGCTGTCTTGTGCGTGTAACAAATGGCTAATCAGCCCAGAAGCCAAGATCTCTTTCTAGGGAAATGGAAAATTAGATAGGCTAATAGCATTGTTCTTCCCTGGATTAGGGGAAGGGGAATAACAGTCTCTGTATGAGAAGGGCTGCTGCTTACACGGCTTTCCTGTACTGCTGATATTATCTCTGTTGTTGTAAAACCGTATTTCCTCGGCATGGCACCTCTCTGAATTACAGGCGAGGAAGAGGCACTTACGGCTTTATTACTATCTTGTGTAAACTCCCCCAGCAGTGTTTGCACGTACATGTATTTTTCATGTGCTCTTCCTTTTCTGTCAAGCATTAGGCCACCTTCTGCACTGCTTGTGTCTTTCAGAGCTTTGCAAGGGGACCTGGTGAGATGAGGATGTGCCACACCAGAGTGAAAAATAGCTTTTGCTTGTAGGGAAGGTGCAGTCCTTCTGTCAGCATGGGTTTTGGGATCAGTTGTGCAAGAGCCCATTCCTGGCTGACCCTGGCAATGATTAGTGCTTACTGGGAAGTCTAAGATTTGACATGTTCTTTCCTTGACAAACATAGTTATGAAAAAGTTTTGCAGCTTGTGTCTGAACTCACTTGCTTTGAAATTCATCAGTCCAGGCAGCTGCACAGAGCTTAGAGCCTAAAGACTGCCCACTCAGCCCCTGATCTTTCCATCTCCCACAAGAAAGCCACCAGCACAGACACTTCTCTCTTGTCCAGAAGAGAATGTATGTGCTAATGCTGCTAGCTAGGAAGAGACATGGGGTTTTATTTTTAATTGATTGCCTTGGGAGTGGTCTTGGATTGCTGCTTGCCCAGGCACCCAGAGTCTCTCTGTAAAAAGTCCCTTCTGCCACGATCCTTCACTCTACATCTGTCAGCCTCCAGGCTATCACTGCGTGGGCATTTTCTCCTCTCCTGGAGGAGCAGAGTGTGGTTGAGAAACCGTGTAAGCTGAAGAGCCAAAGAGGAGCAGAATGGCTCATGCCAACTTTAAGTGAATGCAGAAGGGCTGCAGCACGAGCCTTTAGCATTCCCTGGCATCAGTGGCTCTTCTCTGAACTGCAGAGCTCCATTACAATTTATATTTTCTTCCTAGAAACCTGCCTCTGGCTATCATCATCTCACTACCTGTAGTCACTTTGGTTTATGTGCTGACAAACTTGGCTTACTTCACAACCCTGTCGACGGAACAGATGCTGAACTCCGAAGCCGTGGCCGTGGTAAGATAGGTGCATTTCTGATATGACTCATCTGTTTTTCAGGGCTGCTCAAATCAGACTTGCTATCTCTGCATACATCTCCTAGGTTGTTCCACGCTGCTTAAAAAAAAATAATAATTACAGGAGATAAAGAGCAACTGTGACGGGAGCAGGGAAGAACAGCGTGCTACCGAGTGGGATTAATCTCACACAATAGCGAGGGTGGATGGTCAGTTAGCGCTGCTCTTCGCTCATAAATACGCAAGGTTGCTGCTGGCTGCATGACTTACCATCAGTTACCAGAGCATGATGTTTATAGGAAAAGGTCGCTCAGCCAATACTGAATTAGACTGTTCTCTCTCTGTATCTCCCTTGTTTTAATTAAGAGAGAAAGACAGTACTTCTATTAATTAAAATGGCATTGTGGTCAGAAATCCTGATTGCTTCAGAAGTGAGCAGTGTGATATGACCTTGCAAACGGAGTATGACCAGGGTTGTTCAGTGCTTCAGGGGGAATCTCCCGGTCCAGGGTAAGTTGGTCTGGTCCATCAGGTGACAGCATTTCACCCTTCAGATGAGTGCAGAGCCCCAAGCTCCAGCCTGCAAGTACACTGTGGGGAGTTACTGGAGATACCAGCCTGCATTGCATTATTCTGCTTGTGTTCCTTTGCACGTCTGTTGAAATTAGTATGATTATGATGGCCTGAAACTGCAGGGAAGCAATGTGGGGTCAGTCTGTGACATAAAACTATGACTCCGGGTCACTGCGAGGAGCTGTGTCCCAGTGTCCTCACTCAGTTCCACACATGCAGTTGGCAGTGGCTGAATGGCTGAATCTGCTCGCAGTTTTCATTTGGTCTTGAGCTTTTGGACAACTTTTCCAATAAATCTTGTCTCCTGACCCTGAGGGAAAGGCTTTCTGCTGTTCTTTTGCAATTCCATAAAATGCTTTTTGAGGAAGGAGGAGCAGCAAATGGCGAAGTGGAAAAATCCTTAATAGCTTGAGCTGTGAAACCATGTTAATTGTTCAGATTTCTGTAAATGTTAAAGCTTTGTAGGCAGCTGTGAGTTCTCTTGGGCATTCGGGTGTGACGGGACTGTCTTGTTGCCCCTCCTGTTTAGGACTTCGGGAATTACCACCTTGGCGTCATGTCCTGGATCATACCCGTCTTTGTTGGCTTATCGTGCTTTGGATCCGTTAATGGATCTCTCTTCACTTCTTCCCGGTACTTTTTTTGCTCCGTTTTGTGGCGTTTGTTTACAAGCAGTGCTTAGTGCCTCTTGGTTTGGAATAAGTGTCCTCTGAAGAGCGGCTGTGGGTAGACACAAAGTCTAAAGGGTCTGGAGCCCATGTGGGGAATGATGGAAAAAAAATAAGGCTTTAAAATCATATCCAGTTTAAAAGAAAGTCTCGCAGTGGTCTCTAGTTTTCTGTCCTCTGGGCAAAGTCCTGTTGAAGTTATTAGAATATAAACAAACACAGGCTTAAACCTCAGCGGCATTGCCTGAAAAAATGGCTTTAATGAAAACCAGAAACTTACGAAACTTCAGACTAAGCATTCCTCCAGAATGGGGAGAAAGGATGGGGCAGGACAAGGACTGAGGAGGTTCCATGTCTGACACACGTTTCCTGGGTTACCTTAGGAAAGTCACTTAGTTGTTCGCTCTGGAAAGGAGGATATAAATGTATGATTTCTTGCATTCCTCGCCCGTCTCCAGCCTTCCTTCTAGGGCAGAGATTTCCCAGTGTGCATACGTGCAGAACACCGGGGGCTGATCCTGGAGGGCCCCACTCTTGAACCAGTGACTACCAAAAGAAGGCACAGCTGGCATCATGCAGTGCACCACTAAGGTGGAAAACTCGGAGTTTGGGCATTTCAGTCTTGCTGCCTCAGCACTGTCTAGGCTGATCGTGACCTGTCCCTGCTTGTTTTGTGTAGAAGACAAACCCCAGCCCGGGGCTAAAGGTTGCAGTGGTGATAACTGCTCTGTCTCCCTCACCACAGGCTGTTCTTCGTCGGATCCCGAGAAGGACACTTGCCTTCCATTCTGTCTATGATTCACCCTCGGCTTCTCACTCCTGTGCCATCCCTCGTCTTTACGGTAAGTACCCAGCTCTGTGATGATAAGCATTGACCTGTGAGAAAAGCACTGGGGGCATGATCCCATCAGTGTAATCCAAGTGGGACTCCAAACACAGCCATTTGTGTTTACAGCCATGGGAGAGGATAGGCCCTTCTCCTTCCCATCATATCGTTTTATCCCACTTCTGTTTTGAAATCATTCCAGGCACCAAAATAGCATAAAATAAGTTTTTATTTAAAAAAATCAACCTGCTGCTTTTCTTGGCAGATAGCTCCTGTAAAATTCCCACGTTTAGTGCTATAATACATGCGGTTTTGCCTACTTTTCCCTTTGCTAATGGCTTTTATTTTTCTGGATGCAGTGTGTCATGACCCTGCTCTATGCCTTCTCCAATGACATCTTCTCAGTCATCAACTTCTTCAGCTTCTTCAACTGGCTGTGCGTGGCTCTGGCCATCATTGGCATGATGTGGCTGCGTTACAAGAAGCCAGAGCTGGAAAGGCCCATCAAGGTGAGAGCAGTGCAGGAATTGCCCATCAGGTCCTCCATGTGTTAGGTCTTTGCATTTGTGCTCAGAGGGAAGGCCGTGCCAGCTTGGAAACAGCTGGTTCAAGCTGTCTGAGGGCTCTGAGGCTTCACTGGGGGAAGTCCCCCAGTTCTGGGGAAGTCCCTTCTCAGCTGCAGGGGACATGCAGCAAGAACTGCTGCTTTTCCTGTTTGGAAAAGGGACTGGGATTGCAAAGATGTCACTGTCAGGGGAAGCTAACACAGGTGTCCCAGCTGCATCAAAATCTGTCAAACACAAATCTGTGCACTCAGTGCCCAGGAGATGAAGATGCTGTGGCCATGGGAACATCTGAGCGAAGGATGCTGTGGGTGGCAGAGTTTTGGGTGTTCCAGTGGGGCAGCCCAGGGGGAAGCTCTCAGTGACTAACATATTCCCCAGGCCAAGCTTTGGGCTGTGGCTCTCTGTGAAACACTCTGTACCATTGTGGAATTCACTTAGAATAGTTTAATAAAGCGGACAAACCCACGCCTGAAGAGATGAGAACTTTTGTTCTGTTTGTCCTTGGCCAGCTTGGCAGTACTGCATCCCATCTGGTAGGAGGCCAAGATCATGTCAGCCACAAGCATGTCTGCCTTCCTTAAAGGCATGTTTCTCACTCACCCCCCAGCCCCCGAGCATGCTCAGGTCCCTGCCAGGCAACAGGGAGCCAGAGAGAAACAAACTCACAAACCTTTATCAGTGCCTTCCCAAAGTAACTCTCCGTGTTTCCTTTGTTTCTGCTGTTGCTGTTTTGGTTTTTCCTTTTTATAACAACAACAACACCTGGGCTGCGCTCAACAGATGCCCTGCTCAGAGCAGTGTAGCTGAGTCCCCTGGGAAATGAGATGCAAAGGCCTGTGCTGTGGCTGGTGCTGAATTTGATGCTGTTGTTTCGCGTGCTTTTTATAAGAAATCATTCAAGTATGGAATTGAATGTCAGAAACTGCTGAGAAAGAACCCTGCTATCTTAGCAAGCTACACCTCCATGTTTTGGTTTGTTCAAAGTGCACATTAGGTGTTAGTCTACTTCCATCTTCTCCAGGACTGGAGGAGTGCTAGCTGACTTGGTACCCCGTGGCAGTTCAAGGTCCCAGTCCCCCTGTTCAGAGCCCTGGGACAGCCAGGAGCCCTGTCCACAGAGAGTCCATTAGTGGGACATGAAGTCCTTCCCTTCCCAGGATGGAAAAACTTCACTGGAAAGTTGTCCCTGTTCCCTCGATGAAAGTTCTTACCAATTCTTTGGGTCCTTTTTTAGGTGAACGTCTGCCTGCCCATTTTCTTCATCCTGGCCTGCTTGTTTCTCATCGCTGTTTCCTTCTGGATGACACCAGTAGAATGTGCGATTGGCTTTGCAATCATCTTCAGTGGGATTCCTGTTTACTTCTTCGGGGTCTGGTGGCAAAACAAGCCCAAGTGGGTTCTCCAAGGCATCTGTAAGTATTACTGAGGAAGGGCAAGGGTGCAGCCTTTGGGGTTTGCTCCAAGAACAGCAGTGCTTCCTGGTGAGCGTGCTGCAGCTTGTAGCACTGGCTCCCATCTGTGTAGTGGAGGCTTCAGTGTCTTGGCTCTGATCAAGGCTTTTTAATGCTAACAAGTTTTAACCTGATGATTACCTTCTCTACCAAGCACCCAAAATGCACCTTGACTTGTCATAGTTGCAAAGTTTGGGCCAAATGCCTTTTTTCTTCTCCTGGCGAACTGGATGTTGTTTTGTAGTGGAGCATAACTCGGTGAACCCATGGTTACCTTCTGCCTCCTGTAAAAGCACAGAGTCAGGCCTTTATCAGCAGAGAATAGCTTTCTAGTGGTGCTGGGAGGGAAAAGAAAGAACAGCGTAACAGTTTGAGCACAGTTGGCCAAAAATTTGAATGCTGTTAAGTTGGGAATTGGTCCCAGTTCATCGCTTAGCCAGTGCTAAGGTTTCTGATCCAGTCAAAGCTCTCCTTGGCATCAAAATGTGACAGCAGCATAGAAGGAAGAGAAAATCCCATGTCTCCTGGACGTTCTCTCTTCTGAGGCTAATTTTTAGGTCATCTTTGTGTAAGGTTTTCCAACAGCTGGTAATACACCGTGGTGTGTTTCGAAGGGTTGGAAAGATCAAGCTCGGACACGTAACCTCTGTCTGAACACCTGAATCAAGAAAGTCAATCCATGTTGTCTAAGTAACTAAACTCTACCATCTGTCTCCCAGCTCTCAAACAACAGGTTGACCTAGAAAAGCAGACGAGCAGAAATGTCCAGCCTCAGCTGGGTGCTTTTTATGAAGAAGAAAAAGGCATTAAACAGAGCTCAGCAGTCCTTATTCTTTTTTTTCCCTCTCTCACTCACTCAGTTTTTTTTATTCTGGGTATTAGGCTCGGTTCCTGGAAAAGCCATTTTTGCAGTGTCTGGTTGGCAAATTACCATATTAATTATTTTTCACCACCAAAAGCTTTTGAGGATAAAATATTCTGGGGACACAGAATGATAATCCTGCAAATGCCCCATTAGAAACATGTCAACTTTAAACACTTGTATATACATAAGTTGCAGATGATTTGATCACTTCTGACTAATCTGAGTTTATTTTTGCTTAGTGTATTTAGAACTGGTGTTAGTTTTGCCTGGCAAGTCCGTTTGGTGTCCAAATGCACGATGAAGCAGCAGAAAGCACAGGTGTGGTTAGATAGCAGCCACTATAACTAATGGGGGGAAAAATACAGTTATTCCAGCGCCTTTCCTGTACGCACTTAGAAGTGAAATGCTTCTCTTCCCTTCTCTGTGCCCGCACCATCATCCTGCGTGGCGGTGTGAGGCAGTGGACTCTGCCTTGTGTTCAGCACCCTGGGCTGCTTGTCTCCCAGGTTCTTGAGTCTAAAGAAGCTGTGCACATACAGCCAAGGTTTTCAGAACTGTCAGGGAAACTGTCAGCTCATATTTTCTATGCCCATTCCTGGTATTGTGCCTGACTCAGCTGGGACTGTTTGCAGTTCTGGCATCCAAATGTGGTTACCATATCACCGTGCAAGTAAAAACTGGTGTTGAGAGGTACAGGAGCCTCTCGGGGCAGTGTAGTATCCTTGCTGCAGGAGTGAAGCTCCCAATGTTACATGCTCAAGTTCTAGGCATGAGTAGAGAGCAGCCTGTAGTTCATTTGCTTTCACTTCCAAAATTGTATTTGGACTAATCCTGCCCAGAACCAAAGCGTGTACTCTGCCCCTTTTGAGGCAAAGTGTCATGAACCGAGTCAAGATGTATGTTGGGCCCTCCGTGTGCAATCTCTTTGACCCATACTTTGCTTTCTCCCCTCTAGTCCACGCAACTGCTGTGTGCCAGAAACTGATGGAAGTGGTTCCTCAAGAATGATAAGCAGGAAAAGCAGAGACACTCAGCTCCAGGAAACGCACAATATTATTTTAAGACAACACAAGGAGAAAACACTTCTGATCCCTCATAAAGAAAACCCAGGCATTGGAGCACCCCGACAGAGCTGCTTCATGTCTGACACCATGCCACCTGCCCTGCCTTGCCTCCTCCAGCCTTCCTGTTGCCACCTTTTAGCCCGGCAGACGAGCAGCCACGAGAAGTTCTTGGTACGAACGTGGACCAGGAAGAGGAATTCCTGCCGGTGACTTCCAAGGGGTCCTGCGTGTCCGGCAGCAGCGAGTCCAGTCGGCATCTGTGTGTGTGTGTGTGTGATATTGCGGACTGTACTTCGGCTCTGTGTAGGGTAACTTGTTAGGGTTTCTAAAACTAAAGTTAGCGATGAGCTGAGCATCCCCCAGGCTGCGGCGGATCTGCTCTCGAGCAGTTTGAGCATCAGCAGCTGTGCAAAGGTGCCTGTGTCGGGGCTGGGGCTGGGCGCTGAAACACAGCTACAGGGTGGTCCTGAGCCCGACCCACCCACCTTGCCTGGTCACAGGGGGTGGTTGAGAAGCTAAGGTTGTTTAAGGACTTTGTCTGGTGTTGGTGCTCGCTCACACACACACACACACACACACCCCTAAATACCTGCTGCTGGATGCTCGGGGCTCTGCCCAGGAAGTGCCACGGGCAGTGATTTAGGCGAGACAAGGCAGAGCAGAATTAGTGTCAGAGAAATGGTGTGAGGAGGCCTTGTCTGACTTTCCTTGTGTTCCTGAAATGAGCACGTGGCTTTTAACTCTCAGATCCAAGCTATCTCCCTGCTATTGAGCCAGTTCTCTGGGATGCTCTCCACCAGAACAACAACCCCTGGGCCCTGTGGATTAGCACTGGGTCAGGTACAGGCCCCAGGGTGGAGTTCTTCCCAGTAAACCCAGGGAATTGCATGAGTTAGCAGAAAGTCGAGACAGCTTGCTCACTCCTTGTTTTCCATAGATAGGCTGTCATCCAGCATGGGATGAGCACCATTCTGCTCTGCAAGTGGCCCTGTTCATTGCCCTCAGCGTGATCGATGCTTGCCCCTAAACCAATGACAAAGATAAAATTCTGGTGGGATTCTCCTGGCTCGTTTGCTGGGAGCTGCCCACGTTGCCTGTCCCTGAGCCCTTCGTTACCAGTGCCTGCAGGGGAGATGGGACCAACCGGCTCTGGGGGGCGGAAAGGGGCAGATATCCCCAAAAGCCTGGAGCCTGTCTTTGATCTTGGTCTGCTGTAGGTTGTTTTGCTCTAAGAACCAAGGACTGGAGGCTTCCTGAACAGTTTGCTCGTAATGCCTCTGCAGTCGAGGTGATGGTCAATTGGAAATCCAATGCATCTTGTCCCTACAAGTGAGCTGCACGAGTCTCTGTTACAAATGTTCTCCGTGCTTGTGCTTTAGAAATTAGGTTGTTGATTTTTTTTTTTCCTATATATTATTTTTGTAAACTAAGCTGTTTGGAATCTGGGATCCTCCAAGAGCTAACGCTTCCTACTGGATTCTCCTCTTAGCATAGAGTCATTTTGGAAAAGAGGCATTAAGGACACCAATGGTACTAGCTCATGCTTTGTCCTTTTAAGAAGCTCTTTGGCAAAAAAAAGAAAAAAAAAAAAGGCATTTATCTTATAGCAGGTGGCAGCTTCTGTTCCAGTGTGTGTGACAATGACCACAGTTATGCCAACAAGTATCCGCGTGCAGCTCTTCGCTATTGCTTCACCAGGCACACACCTTTGCTTCGAGGCAGGAATAGGTGAGACAATCATCATGCTGAAAACCTTTGCTTTTTCCATGGCACTACAGTGTAGAGATACCCAAGCCAGCTCGACTGCACTACAAATGTATTAATTTAGAGCTCTGCTCGAGATGAGTTAAGCTATGGAGAATCGCAGCTGGTTTGGGTATGTCTGCAGTGCAGAACTACCCAAAGTTATGGCCAGTGCGTGGCTGTTCAGGGACCTACGTGCAATGAATTGGAGCATCTCAGAGCCTGTGGAGAGGCATTTGCATAAATAAGGTCATGAACCATAAAGCCTGAGCTCAGTTTTCCCTCCCTGCCAGGAATCCTCTTCCAGCTGAAGGCCGAGATGTTTTTGCAGGGTAGTGATTGGAAATCACTCCTTATGCTGGACCTGTTTCATGGCTAAAGAACCAGTCTCTCACCTTCCACTTACCCTGCATCCTTGGGGCTGTGATGGTCTCAGGACTGGTTTCCTGCAGAGCCTGGATTGAATTTAGAGGCTCGCCGTGCTAATATATACCAGCAGTTAACTTGTGATGCAAAGGAAATGCACCGCAATCCAGTGTAAATTAACACTCAAGTCCAGTCCACAGAGAGCTCAGAAAGGGGTCCAAGTCTCCCAGACGTGGGGATTGCTTGGTTTGGGCATATCTCTTAATGAGTTTCATCAGCGATGAAGACCGTGAATAAACAACATCCTCTTGGTGACCCTTTCACACTGGTTTTAAAGAGGAGATGTCACACTGAGATTTATTTTTTTAATTAACTGATCTTAATTAAATCCTTAACTGGCTTGCTTGCTTTTTAAGAGCTTTGATTGTTTTCCACTTGCTGCTAAGGATCTTCCCTTCGTACTACTAACCTGCTGGCCCTGGCATTGATGTCATAGGTTTCGTGGTGACCTCGCCAGCGTGTCCGTGGCAAGAGATGTATAGGGAGAAACCGAACCAGGCAGCAGCACAGAATCATGCAGATGTTGAATTTGGTCGGCCACAGCTCAGATCTCAGCCTGGTTCAGGACAAAGTTCACCTTTCAAAGCCTGATTCCTTTTATCCCTGAGTTTTTGAGGCCAATAGTTCCCCTCCACTAGAGCCTGGTGGCATGGCTGTAAGAGAGAGGGGTTCTTTATGCCAGAGCTTAGGGAGACAACGAATAAGGAGGTAAAACTGAATTTCATTTCAAAAAGCAAACCCAACTAAAGCGATTTCTCCAGTGGGTGGAAGTGCTGCTACCACCTGCTGTCCAGGGCAAAAGCTTTAACGCGAGCCAGGGAACGGCAGTGTCTGCTGGTCGTGTTCAGTGGGCTTTGGTTCAGCGAGCCTCCTCGCTGTTTGTGTCCCTCAAAATGGGAACGGGATGCCTCGCTGGGGCTGAGGGGAGCAGTAGAGACTTCTCACGGAAAGTTTCTCATTGCTCCCAGAACTGGATGTGGAATTTTTCTGGCGTTTTTACTGTTTGCTTGTACTCTCTTGAGCCTGTGATCAGTCACCTTGTCGTAATCTGTGCACAACCCGCCACGGGAGGTGAACCCTCCCCACAGAGGACACCTACAACCGCAGTGACCGTGCGTTTGCCTTCCCCAACAGTAGCTAGAGCTAAATGAGGTACCTTGTGACTATATTCCATGTTCCAGTGTTCTTGCAAATACGGCCCCCAGCTCATCGGAGCTGTCGTGGCAGCGGAGCCGTGGGGCCGCAGCTACGTTTTTCTGCCAGTGATTGCTGTGCCCGCAGTTGGTCGTTGTGCTAATCCCCTTTCCGTTATCGCTGTTCTTCGATGCAGCTTGTTTTGGAGTATTTTAGAGTCCCGGGGGGGAGGGGGCAGTTGTTAGGGGTATTCGTGGAATAGCATCCCGCAGGGGCTGGTAACAGCGGGGTGGGAGCCGAAGGCTTGGCGCGGGTTCCTCTTCCCAACTGTGAAACCTCCCAGGCTGCAACGGGACCTGCCCTGCCCAGCCCTGCAAGCTGCTCCCGGACAAAAACAGGGGCAAGAAAAACAGGGGGAAGCTTTTTTTTTTTTTTTTTTAAATTTCCTGCAGTATTTGCGGCGTTCGCCATCCCAGCTACTGTGTTCTGGTAAACACGCTATTGTTTGTAACGGCACCCTCTGCGGACAGCCGAGTTCAAAGGGGCTCTGTCGCTTGAACAAACTTTAAAGACCCTTCAACTGGATGGGGGCCCCGGCGAGGCCGCTTTGTTCTTCTCCACGTGCTCTCCTCGTGGGCGGCTCGGGCAGGGGAATAAATCGGGCTCCTCCGTGTGTCCATCCCGTGTGCTGGGTTGTGCCACGGGGCCCGGAGGGACAGCGGTGTCTGGGCAGAGCTCTTCCTCGCAGTGCTGGGACGAGATGTCAGCAGGTTTCCTCTGGGTCTGCGACGGTGCCTGTGCCTTTAACCGAGGCTCCAGTGTTCTCGGGCTTTAATAAAAATAAAGACAAAAACAGCCAACTGCTCTCCTGACACAACGCTCTGGCTGTTCTTGTGGGACACCAGCTTTTCCATCGGCGGCTTGCGCAACTCCGTTCCCCGTGACATCAAAAGGGAAGGCGCAGGACCGCCGGGCCCTGGCGAGGTTTGCAGTTTGAAGCCACGCTTCGTGCTGTGGCTTGAGAAAGGGCAGCGCAGTGGTGAAGCTCCAGTTCCCTCCGGGGCTCGTGCTGGGTTTTGCTGGCGGTGTGGTGACCTCGGCAGAGCCCTCAATGGGAGCCCAGGGAGCCCCACGAGCATCTCTGGCCATGGGAAGGCCGGCACGGTTGGAGCTGGTGGCGTTTGGCTGCCGACCGGGGCACGAAGTGGTGATGGAAATCGGTGCCCTTACCCACATCAGGGCGTCCCACGGGACCCCAGCATTAAGAGATGCTCGAGGGGCTCTCCTCGCTTCACGACGTGAGGACTTGCACCCTGCGCTGGTTTTGCCCACGCTCGCCAAGTTTCGCGGTTTACACGGTCCGAACTGGAACTAGCAGCCGGGGGGGAAGCCGAGGGCCCTGCGTGGAGCTGGGCGGGAGGAGAGCGAGCGGGGCTGGGCAGAACCAGGAGCTCCCGGCACCGTGCGGGCGCTCTCCGCCGCGGGTCGTGGCGGTAGGAAACGTCGCTCAGGTTAGGTCACCCCTAAGGAACCGATGTCCAGAGGATTTTCTTTGCTTTTAACCCCCCCGTTCCTTGCGTGAGAAGGGGTGCTGCTTCCTCCAGCTGTTACGTGTTGATGAGAGAAAAAAGAAGTATTTTTTTAAACACTGAATTAATTTTTAAGTGGCCTAAAAGAGACTTTCTATCTGCACCTGAATTATTCCCGTTGGGTGACATTCGTCTCGGCGCAGGGGCTCGGCGAGCTCTCGGATGCGACCCAGCCGCGTCTCCTGCCCGGGACGAATTTCACATGCAGAGAGAAATCCTGGCTGGTTCCGAGGGCCCGGTGGGCTCCGTGCCCCACCTAAAGCCTTGCATGGGGCCAATTTTAGGTGGTACCCGGACCTTGCTCTGGCCCTCAGAATAAAAGCCAGGGTGAAATTCACTTCTAGTGAGTAATCTGACTTTTCAGCGATACCGTTCTTTTAAAGTTCATATTTTTGTTGTGTGTTATTTTTTTTTTTTAACAGAAAAAAAAAGGATTTTAACCTACAGAAGAAAATGTAGATCTGATTTACAATTTTGTTGTATTTGGTTGCTTTAAAAAATATTTTACTAATTTAAATATTGCTGTAGATGACACTCTATTTATTTTAAAGGGTAAATATCTTTTAGTCTTAATACTTCTACAGTAAATGCTCTTTACAATGTTTGTGTTCCTGTCAACACAGCTATTCCACAGCTGACCAGCTGGTCAGCCAGTAGTGACTTAATCCAATTGCCTTGTAAAACAAAATGTCTCCTGCGATGTATTTTTTTTTCTAGTATTCTTGATTCTTTTATGTCTGTGGTTAACAAATCTGTTAAATGTTTGGGTTGTTTTATGTTTTGGGATTTTTTGTTTGTTTTTTTAACAAAGACAGCTGAATTACGACTCTCTCATTGCTGGTTTTTGCCTCCAAAGCTTTGGTTTTGCGCAAGGTTGCCTTGTTCATCCCCCATCCAGCGGCTCTCCCTGCGTGCACCTGAGCCCTGTATTCCCAAGTGTTCCTCCACAAGCACAGCGTCCCTTCCTCTGTCCGTCCCCAGCCTCCTATTTGAAGCCCAGGTGGCCGGTTCTGGTTTTGCATAACGCAAACGAGGCGGCTGGGAAACTGGGTGAGCTTCGTGCAAGAGGTGGGAGGAGGAGGAGGCGATGCCCTAGTTCCCGGGCTCCGGCTGCAGGGTATGGATGCTGCTCAGGCTGCTGCTGGAAGCTCGCAGCTGAAATGTCTGGCGGCAGGAAGATCTCAGACTTCACAAGGGGAAAGTGATCCTCCAGCCTGCTTCCCTCTTCCCCGTGTCCTTGTGTGCTGGGGATGCTCCGTGGGTGGCGGGAGGTGACGGGGGGCTTGGGCGCAGACAGGGCAGGTGGGAGGGCTGCAGGAAGGCTCGCGGTGATCGGGTGCAGAGGGAAGAGCTCAGATTTCCCTCCCGAAGGAGTAGGTGGTGCTGACACTATTCATCTGACACACATGCAGGCACCAACGAGAAGTAGGCCCAAAATGGAGCTTGGAAAGGCTGCCAAGAAAACCCAGCAGCAGGGGGAGTCTTCAGTGATGCCTGCTCATGTTGCACTCATTGATACTGAATTCCAGGCGCTGCAGCCTATTTCTTGAGAACAATGAGAGAATTCACAAGAAGGACGATTGCTGATTTAGTAGTGTGTCTAGTGGCTGCTTCAGAAAGCAACAGTTGGAGAGAAGCCGCAGTGTTACGTGCCGAAACCTAACAGCTTCCGTGGCCCCCACCCAGTAACTGCGGAAGCTTTAAATACATGGGGGTAATAAAGGAGAAAGTTAGAGGTGCAGAAATGGGAGCGCGTTCACAGGACTATTGTATGCAACAAGGGGCACGTTCTGCACTAGAGGCTCTTAGTGGAGGTATTAGAGTAATTAAGGAAAACCTCTCTAAAAGCCAGCGCGGCTAAACAGCGGAACAGAGAGCGCCACCGCCATCTGAAAGAGATCCTTCAAAAACTGACGGCTGCGGGCAAAGAAGGAAAACAGAAGAGAGAATAAACTCCGGTAAATTAAATGTAAGCGCTCGATAAGACAAGTCAAACGTGGCATTCACGAGTGACAGCAGCAGCATGAGAACAAGGAGGGCTCCGAAGGCCGCAGGAAGCCTGCCAGAGCCGCAGTGGGGCCGGTGCCGCGCTGCAGACAGATAAGGCGGTAGCGGAGAAATGAAATGAGTTATTTGCATTCATGCTTGCTACAGGCTTTCTTGGAGAACTTCCCATGCTGGAGCTTTTCTTCGCAGGGAGTGAGCCCAAGGAGCCGCTGCCAGATAACGCATCGTGCTTTGGAGCAAGGCTCCAGGATTCGGAGACCTTCAAAGCCGCAAAGGGCCCCAGCCGAGGCTGCCGCGCTCGCAGCGGGCAGGTGCACGCCGCTCCCGGGCACGTGCTTGTGGAAGGTCCAGGGGTAGCCTGGGCATGTTGCAAGGAGCTGTGACAGGGGCTATGGTGAGCAGAGACATGGGAAGAGCATCGTAGGGTGAATCCAAGCACCCATCCTGAGCACAGAGCTGGCCACGGCACGGCAGCGGGCAGTAATCGAGGACTGGCAGCTCCGCAAGCACGGGGCGAGCGCTCGGGCAGACGGCCCCAGACAAAGGCAGAAAGCGTTTTGTCACACGCAGCAACGTTAATCATGCGCTCCGTGTCACAGGATGGTGCTGAGACCAGAAGTACGTGCGCCTGAAAGTTCAAAAAGAGCTCAGACAAAAGGGTTTGTTAGGAAGCGCACCAACCCTGGTGCAGCCGGTGCCTCGGGGAGCGCTAAATCTCCGCATTCCCAAGGCTGGATGGGCACACCAGGGAAGGGATCAGCTCCTGCTTTGTACGAGCTTTCCCTAAAAGCTGGCTGCTGGGGGCTGCTGGGGACGTGGTCCTTTGGCCATGGGGTGGCTCTTGGCTCCCCAACCCCAGGTGTCCCCTCCTGTGGTGCCGCTGCGGCAGCCGTGCCTTTGGGGACAGCTCCGTGTGCCTGGGGGATGGATGGGTGGGTGGGTGGATGGATGGATGGATGGATGGACGGGTGGACATCAGATTGCCTCCAGCAGCAGGGAAAGCCCCATGCTGGGTTTGCCCAGGAAGGATGCGCTGCAGGGGAGCCCCTCGTGGCTCCAACGCAGTGCCCAGCAGCATCTCCCCAGCTCCGATCCTGCACTCCTCTTCCCTCTGTCCTGATGCTGGTGATGTGAAGGAGAAAGCAAGGACGTGCAGGAGAGGGACTGACACTTTTTTCCATTTTTCTCCCCCCAAAGCAGGTTCAGCTGCGTGTTTGAGTGGCATGGAGAGAAGCTGGGGGGTCTGCCACCAAAGAAGCATGAGCCCTCGGAGCAGCAGGTAGAAATGCCTCTGCAAACGGGAGGCATGCCCAGAAAAAGCAATTAAACTGCTGTTTGTTTGAAGATCGGCACGAAAGATGAAAGGCAGCAAATCTGCTTGCTTTGGGATGAAGCTGCCTCAAGGGCGGGGTGTGACGGGCTGGGAGCTGCTTCAAGGGTGCAAAATAAAAGAATGGAAGGAGCTGACGGGGAGCTGTGGAGAGAGCTAACACAGGGATCCTCGGAGGCAGATAAACGCAGCAAAAATGTGATACAGGCATGAGGCAAAGTAACAAAAGGAGAGCTGAGGTGGACAAACGTCCTTGAAGCAAAATACACTGGGCAACAAAATCATCCCCTAAAACTGAAGCAGCAGAAGTTCTGCGTGGAAGCCTTTTTTTAAAGGGAGTTGCAAGGAGCTGCTAATATTTCACCTGTTGCACAAGAGCTGTGAAATAAAGCTGGCTCCTCGGAAGGAACAGGCTGGGGGTGCCTGCACGGCACATGCCGGTCTGTCCGGATTTTGCTGGAGACCTGTTCAAGGTGTCAGAGATCAGTGACACCGGATTATTGCAGAGCAGGTTTTGTAGATCTCAAACAAAAATATTCCTCCCACCCCGACCACCAGACCTTGAAATATAGCAGAGGGTTTTCTCAGAGACCTATAAAGCTTCTCCCTCCCTGCAGATTTCCTGAAATGTGCACGTTTTCTGCGTACCTCAGTGTCGTTTTTTTTTTTTTTTAGCCATGAATTTTCATAATAAGATCTCCTTTTTCAAAAATAGAGAAATACAATGAAGGAGAAGGGATGGGCAGACGGCCCAGACGCACCCCTTCAGTGCAAACAGAAGAAGAAAAGCTGTGCGAGAGCATCCCAGCTAATTTCACTGTGTCACCCGCAGCTTCTCCTCCCCATCCTCCTCCGCCATCCTCTGCCCGGCTGCTGCCCCGCGAGCCGCTGGCCCCACGCAGGCCCCTGGGGAGGGATGGCACGGGAGGTGGCAGCGGGGCTGGGGGGAGCTGCACGGCTGGGCTCTCCTCTGGCCAGCCACCACCGTGCCTGGCCGTGCCTCGGTTTCCCCGTCTGCCTGGAGCAGAAGAAGGGTGCCGCCTGCGTTCAGTGGGGGCAAAAAGCGCTGGAAATTCCCCTGGGGTTCATCCAAGCTGCACAGCGAGGAAGGTAAACACGCGTTCAGCCATCCCGTGACTTGAATCCTGCTTAGAATTAGAGACGAGAGGAGCCAGAAAAGACGATTCCTCTCTCCTGAGCCTCTCGCCCCTAATTCAACGAATTTGTCCTGCTGCCCTTCTGGGGCCCCCATGCAAACGGCTCAGCCCGAGGGGCCGCAGCCTGCCCTGTGCTGCGTTCCTGGCTCCTCTGCAGGGCTGTCACCGCCTGCCACCGCCTCCTTTAGGGCCAGGGCAGCTCACCAGCGGTGCCAGGGACACGCGCGGGTCGCGGAGCTGCCCCGGTGGGTGCGATGTGCTTGTCCTGGCTGCCTGCAGGCTGTCGAGTGGCTTCACGTCAGGCTCTGGCAAGAGCAGATGCCTCTGACTTTTAAGGCTGGTGGTGGAAGAGGAGAAGGTCTTGCATGCCTCTGCAACCATGTGTTCTGTCCGTGCACCGTGCCAGGCCCTTTGCAGAGCTCAAGCTTTGAGGAGGGCATCCTCAAACGCCTCTCCAGCCTGCTGAAAATGAGGTGTTGTCTGTACCAGCCCCGAGCTATGAAGCTTGTAGCCTCCAGAGCAAGCCAGCAGCATTATCACGAAAATGAGTAATAAAAATAAAATGCGCAGAGCCTCGTGCGTGCTCTGTGCCATAAACAAATCGCACGGACGTGGCAAGATGCCTGTGCAAACCCTCGTAGTGCAGCTACGTGCTGGGAATACAAATGCCTTCTCCCCTTCGGACAGTTTTCTGGCCGGTTTGGTCAGCACAGGCAGGAGCCTGGCTCGGGGTTTCGGAGAGGTCATTTCTGCTCTGACTTGTCTGGAGAATCGAGGGCTCCCCGTGCTGCCCGTCGCCTCGCGTAGCCGCTGTGTGCCGCGGAGAGCTCGGTCCTCCTGCCCTTCGGCTTGGGAGAGCTCAGAAATCACGTCTGGGCATCTCAGGCATCCCGGGGGGAGGTTGTGGTGCAACGAGGTGCGGGGAGGTGCCGGTGCACGTTGCCTGGCGGGGCGGTGGTGCTGCGGAGGCAGCGGATCGGTTGAAACACAAACGGGAGATGTCCGGAGGGGCCGTGTTACCTCTCGCCACGCAAAGCTCGGCGTGAGCAAGGGCGTGCAAAGCTCTTGGGCCTGCGAGGGCTTGAAATGAGGGCTTGAAATGAGGTTTGCGCAGAGCAACTGTGCACGGAAACTTTCTACAAAGAGTCTTGAGAAAATCAAGCTGAGCATTTCTGCTGCGGGCCAAGGAGAAGCCTCGGGATGCCGCGGGGACCACAAACCAGCGGCACACCGGGCATTGCCACCGCGGGGCTGTTTCACCGTGTCCTGCATGCCTGCTGCAGCTTGGACATCCGTCCACCCACCCCTCTGCAGCGTTCACCCCCACGAAACGGCATTTAGCCTCTTGCCAGCGCCGTGTTTGCATTAGGAAAAAGCCCAGACGGACAAAGCTGCCTGAAAGGCTTTCCACAGAGGCGCTGGCTCTCCGCAACGCGAAGTTTAAGCTCTCACATGATGCGTTCGCTTGTGCAATTCTGCAAAACCCCAGCGCTGGTGGGTGGGAGCAGGAGCCGGACACAGCGCCGAACGGAAAGGTCTGGCTGAGCAGCTGCTAATTGGACGTCTCTTCCTCAGGTGGAGAAAATAATTGCACCCAAAGAAAACGCCAGCTCCTACAGGAGCGCAGAGCAGACGCCGTGTAACTGGAAATTGCCACCGCTGGCAACGTTTTATTTTTAGAGTGAACATTTGGGGATGGAAAAATCCTTTTGTGACTTGTGTCTGTTTTCTTCACGTACCTCTCACGGGTTGTAGAGAAACCCAAAGGCCTGGCATTACCTAGTTAAAAAGCCTGCAAGCCCCAAGTCTCTCTGGCTTGGTTTTAGCTTCCAGGTTTAAAATTCATACTTTAAGTTAAAATGTGAAAAACTTAAGCAAAAATAAGACTTCTTTTTCTTTTTTTCTTTTTTTTCCAGTACCCTGTGGAGTTTCTCAGTGGGTGCTGTCACTGCTGAGCAAAGGTTGAACAGGTTTTGTAACCCGCATTTGGGAGCACCTCCCGTACCCATCAGATGAGCTAAACCCCAAAGCTTTCCAAACATCCCCTATGGGATTTTCTCCTCGCTGCGTGGGCCCGATACCACAGCACACAATGCTCACAGCAAACCGAGCCTGAAAACCGCTCTCATGCCCGCCGCCTGCTGCAAGACCCCTCCAGGAGCTGTTGCAGCAGGACAAGACCACGGGAGCCTTTTTGTGGCCAGCTGGGGCCATGGGGAAATGCTTCCCCAAAAACCATGGCCCCTGGTTCATCCCTGCAGGAGGATCTTTTTGTTTATTTTGCAGGAAAGGAGCCTTTTACCCGAGAGGCTGCCCAGTGCAGAGCTGTAGCGGTGTCACAGAAACGGGCTCCAGAAAGGGATCTCCTGCAGCAACAAGATTTCCAATGATTTAAGGCTTGTCGTAGCCTGTTCCCCACCCGGGCGCTGGGGTAAATCCTTCAGCCTGGGAGAATTTGGAGACTGGAGCCAGCTCTGTTGATTCACGCAGGGGTTAGGTGGGGAAGGATGCTTTCATTCGGTTTCCCTTGCCTTTATTAACCAAATTCCAGCCCCTCGGTGGAGCTGCACGGCCTCCGTTGCGTGCCACGGTCTCCCCAGGCACCAGCCCTGCTCCTGGTGCACGTCGCGGTGGGGCGAGCGCTGTGCCGGTGATTTGGGGCCGTTTGCTCCGAGCATCATCGTAAGGACAGGGCTGACCCACAGCATCCTCACCCCTGCGCTGCAATGGCTGCGGGGAAAACTGAGAAAATGAGATGAAAGGGCAGAATGAGCCCCAAGGCCGGTTAACTCCAGGAGGCAGACTGATGCTCGGGGTTTAAGGATTATCCCCGTGCTCGGCTCGTTGCCTCTCCCCAGCAGCTAACCACCGGATTGTGCAAACCTTGCTGGCTCCAGGTGCAGTGGGGAGAGGTGAGGGATTTGGTAGGAACGAGGAACCCCAGCGGGAGCTGAACCCCTTGCCAAGCAAGCCCGTGCGCGGGGAGAGCCGCCAGCACCTCCCAGCAGCCGTGCCGTGCACTTCAGAGCACTAACAGATCCCCTTGCCACACATTTCTCTGTTTTGTACCCATTCCCACTGATAAATCGGTAACAAATAGGGCATCCCGCAGCAGCCGACCGTCCCCGCACGGCTGAGCTGCTTCTCGCCCCGGTTTTATCTTGTGGGAAAACACGAAGCTGGCCCGAGTGTCAACAGCCACCATAGAAACCCCGCTTACGCCCGCGATCCTCGCCAGATAGTGCCGGGGAGCAAGCAGCAGATAGCAGAGCAAATATTGGCTTTCCAGCGGGCCCCAATTCCCCTTTGCTTCATCAGCAGTGCCGGTGCGCGGGGTGTCAGACCGCTGCCCACGCGGCCGGGCTTTCCATTTGGAAAACGCCTGACGTTACGTATCGCCAAGACGCGGTTTTTCACCTCCGTTGTGGTTTTTGTCTTTTTTTTTTTTTTTTTCTGGTAAGAGCAATGGGGCTGCGGGTAAGGAAACCATGACGTTATTTCCGAGAGAGAACGGTTCTCATTCGGTGAAAGAAAACCTAGCGGGTATTAGCTGCACCGGGACTGCGGCTTAAGGTTAAAATTAAACCTTTTCTTTTAAAAAATGAGTCAGTGGTCGATAGATATGGAACCACCACCTATGATATCACGGCTGTAAAAACACCCTGAAAGGTGTTCAGAAGCAGATGTGATGTTTAGTTTAAAAACTAAATCACACCAATTGCTGGGGTTTGAATCCAGCCAGACGCTCGCTGCAGGAGA
The DNA here is from genome assembly GCF_011077185.1 of Oxyura jamaicensis. Lineage (NCBI taxonomy): Eukaryota > Metazoa > Chordata > Aves > Anseriformes > Anatidae > Oxyura > Oxyura jamaicensis. The sequence goes on along the minus strand of NC_048903.1, from coordinate 19,014,380 downwards.
AGAGGTTTGTGCTAACGGTGGGCTTTGTAAATGAGCCACCGTGCTCGAAGAAAAGAGCTTTATCTACATTTCATGATCCCTACATTGCTAACTGTCTCTAGAGAACACGTCTACCCACAGGTGAGTGGTTAACACACCCAGGCTTACCTTCCTAAGCCACTGAGAATGAATAAATATTTTCTTTTCTTTTGCAAAACCACAAGGAATTTCGCCAGGGTCATCAGCTCCCGAGGGCAAATGTTTAGCGTGATAAGGGATGCGGGGAGCTATCTTTATGGAGGGGCCAGCAAAACCAGACTGAACTGGAGTGGGAGAAACCAAATCCCTGCGCAGTGCGTTGCTCAGGCTGGAAAAGCCCTGTCGGAGCCAGGAGCCAGGTACACCACTAAATGGATCATCTGGCCCCAACAGCTGCCACAGAACTATCAGGAAATCCATTGCCAGGCAGCTGTGGAAAAAGCTGGTCACCCACCAGGCCGGGGGCAGTGGCTCTTTGTGAAGACAAAACAGAATTAATTTAATCAGCACTAGAGTTAATTTAATCAACATCGCTGTTATCGGGACCGAGGTAGGCGAAAAACAAGCGCTAAGGGTCATCCCTGTCCTTCACCTCCGCAGCTGTACCAAAATGCAGAAGTTAGGCAAGAGGGAAAGGTGAGAAACGAGACAAGCCCGGCTCACGGGGCAGGCTGCAAGCATCTGTGGCAGACGCTGGGCCTTAGAAATGTCTTTGGAAACCTCACAGGCACCCCAGCCTCTTCTCATGTCTCTCAGGCCTGGCACTCGGTTGTCTGAGGACCAAACTAACCCTTCCTCAGCTAATACGCAGTAAGCCTCCTCTGCCTACCTGCCGTGAGATGATGGAGGCCTCTCCCCTTGGGAGCAAGGTAGGTGAGCAGCGAGATGGGGCTGACGTCTCCCCTTCCCTACCGAGGGAGGAAAACTGGTGCCTGGGAGCACCTGAATGGGAGCGTTGTATGGTGACTGCAACAAAAGCCGGGCTGGACACTAAACCCTGCTCTGCCCCTGGCAGCCGGCATGCTACCAGGGCTTCGTTTGCCTCGTGGTGCCAGTGGTTCCTTCTCCATTAAAGAAAATGCTCCTCTCCTCCAGAATGTTCCGATGTCCCGTGATGAAGGGGTCTGTAATGGGAACCGAGGGTTGGCTAGGTGCTAACGGAGCACCGGTTATTCTTAAAGAACAAATATCTAATTTGCCTGGCAGCAGAAAACGGGGCTGGTACCCGTACCCACTAGCCGATGCTCTGTGTCCAAGACATCCCTGGAGGCACCGTGGGTGAGAGCAGCCGCCGGGGCACTCCAGGTGCCACAGCAGAACAAACCTGGCTGGGTGAAACGAATGCGCTCGGGCTTGTTCTTGGGGCAGGCAAAAACAGTGCACTGAGTCCCCGCTGGAACCGCTTCCTCTGTCATCACCGAGCATTTCCGAAGAGGTAGGGGCTACCCAAATCTGGAGAATCTGAAAGGCGATTTCCTCGCCAAAGGAGAAATCTTTGAAAACTTGAGCACGTTGTGCTGCTTTCCTCCTCGCACCCTGCTGGGCTGGGCTGTCCGTTTGCTCCAGGAAGAGCCGCACACCTCCGCAGCTGATGCAACTTCTCAGCAAGTCTTGCACCATGGAGCAGTTGGGAGCCGGCTCGGGGCCCTTCTCTGCAAAGGAGCTGACATCTGGTGGGACACGAAAGCCATTGCAAGTCTTACTACATCCCAGGCCGGGTTGCATCAGACTCAGAACCTGAATAACGAGGGGAAAAAATTGGTTGTGTACATGAGGGCTGGAGGTTTTATGGTGTTTTTGGCTACTTTGCTCCTACGAGCAATATGACCATTGCTGTCCAGAGCTCTCTTCTCACCCCAGGCTTTCTGTGGTTTCCTTTTACTCACTTTTTTCTACCTTGTTAACCTAATTACTTAACTTCTCTTTAGAAATGACAGTGGGAGTTCAATGATGTCTGGGGTGCCACGGATGGGGCTGAGCCCCAAACTATGCGGCTGGACCCAATCTTTCTACAAAACCCTGAGCCCAGGGTGAGGTGAGCCAGGACTTGTGCAACAATATTGGCGTTTGAGAGGAGTGCTCTGTGTCATCTTTGTGCATAAATGAGTGGAACTGTATCGAAACGTGCTCGTAAATAAAACAGGAATACAGCAAAGTGACCCCGATGACAGGTGAGGAAGAAGAGTTCCAGCTGGTAGCAGCCAGACTCCAGCCCTGACATTGTGAACCCGACTGCCTTACACAGGGACCATTAAGCATCTCTAAAGAAGCATAGGTAGCCTAATTAATGGCTCACTAGCCTAATTAATGAAGATCCAGGGCAGACATACAGGCAGACTAAGATTTCTGCTTTCTCATCGCCGCTCTGGGAATTGGCACACTGACTTGAGCAGATTGATGGGGTGCAATGTCGCAGAAAGACGTGACAATAGCCGGACAGAGATCGCCTGTGCAGCTGCTGGAGCATTTTAATCAGGAGCAGGCTCAAGGCCGGGCTGGTAAATGCTGCCATGGCTCAGCAGCACTGCAGACACCCTCACACTTGAAATACCACCATCAGAGCTGCTCTGATGAAACGGGGAAGGCAAAGACCAGTCCCTGTAGCGATTCGTGTGATAGGATGCTTGAAAAAGGGCAAGGAAAAGAAAGCGGTGACACGTGCAGAAGAATTCTGCCACTCTACGAAGATGTTTGTGAAGGCTGATTTGACTAGCATTAAAACATCAGCTCCTCCAAAAGTCCCGTCCTCCTGTGCTGACATGCATATGTTCACATGCGTTCAAGTTAAATTTGCAAAGCCTTTCTTTGAAAGCCCTTTCTGGATTGTGGTGCTTATCAGTTGAAAAATGTGAAAGCCATGCTCAGGAAACGGCGCGAGGGGGCACTTAGCACATGGCAGCTGCTCAGGGTGAACAGCTGAAATAATTTAGCAGTCTTGTGCTGCTCACTAGAGGAAAAGGTGCGTGCCCCACGACCAGGAACCCTTGGCACTGCAAGGCAATCAGCATTCACTCCTCACCCTTGCAGGCGGTTGCAGCTGTTTTACACAAATCAGAAGGTTTTTAATCCTCCCAGTGCACGGCCACCCTTAAAATGCTGATCAGCCTTGCTACTGTGCTGAATGTTTTGCTGCCCTGGGAAGGCTCCTCTGCTCCATCCACCTTCAAGGCTGGAACCAGTGCTTGTGCAGAATGACCTTGTTCTGAGATGCAGAGCCATCTCCCACAAATGAGCACGGTGTGATGCTGAAGAGTGAAAAAACGCAGCAGGAACTACACATTAATACTTACTGTCCAGTATCTACCATGCCTCTCGTCCTGGTGCTTTCACTGTGAGTACGTTCGTTAAAAATGAGCCAAGTACAGCCAGGCTGGGCAAGCTTCACGTGTGCAGATATGGTCTGGAGGGGCTCACTAAAACCAAACTGTATTGTAGGTATTAGACGCTCGTTTTGGCATTTAAATATTCTTTATTGCTGCACTGGTGCTAATAATTAGTGCTCTAACACCAGAGTGGTTGAGTATCCCTGTCTAGAATGTGCAAGATTACTGCATCGTAATTAATGAACAAAAATGGGAATTTCTAAACAATTCTCCTGCTCTGTCTTGCCTTTTAATTCTTTCTCTGCAGGCTTCTTTTCAAACACACAGAAAGCCAACGAAGTCCCACTGGAATGGCAAGAGAAAGGGCCTATTCAGATTCACTGGAGAAATGTAGCTTCAAGTGTGACAAATTGCTGATGGATTTAGATTGATATCCCTTGGGATCCGTACCTGAATAAAGCTCCTCTTTGTACTCCCCTCCAGGGAAGGCTCTGCCTTCCTCTGCTTCCTCTGTTTCCAAGACATAAAAGCACCAATTTCAAAACAGAAAATACGGGAAGCCAATTGAATGAGATATTATCAGCTCCCGGTTATAAATAAGCCTGAATGGAGCAAAGCACTGTCGCGGGCTTGCAGCAGCTGCCCGCTTGGTCTGAATCCAGTCCCAGGTGAAACGCACATCAGCAGGGGCCGAGGGGCCTCTGCTGGACTGTGAGCACAGCCGGAATAAAACCCAGACTTTCCGATGGGAGGGATTTTCTTCAAGGTGAGCCTTGAGGAGGCACATGCCCTTGACCCTCAGCCATATTTGCTTTTAGAGATGTGTGACTTTGAAATGCTTTCACCAGAATCTGTGAGGGCATTTTTAATGTGATTTTTTTTTTTCTCCTCCTCCCTATTTTACATGTGCAGAGCAGAAAATTTGCAGCTCAAGCCTGGAGAAGACTGAGGGACCTGTTTTCTGACCTGTTAACACACAGTAGTGCAGAATATATATATATAAAAATAGTTTTTCCTGGGCATCCTGGTATTCCCTGGAATACAAGCAGCACTCAGCGCCCTCAGCCTGCTGAATACAGCTGTCCTTCCTCACAGCAAATTCTCAAAACCTTCTCCAGCACACTGCTGTTCCCAGGTGTGACACTGGCATGGTTTCATGCTCCCTTGCAGCCCTCTCCTCTTGCTCTGAAGGGACTCTACCAAAATGGCACCGTGCTGGATCCTGCCAGCATGCTTGAAGTGGTCCCCAGTCTGTTCACTGGGCTTATCTTTGCCCTCATCTTTCTATAAGGTTGCTGTCAGGATACTCTTAACACAGGCTCTTCCTAAAATTGCAATGCGTTTTTGGTTGTTTTAGTTACTGTGCTGTCAGCATGTCCTCCTGTTTAATCTGTGTCGTTAATTCCTTCCTTGCTACTGGCTTCAGAAAGCATTAGCAAGGGAAAAATAAATCAAGTGTTAGAGCACAAAGAAGACTTGTGGGAAAAAGCTTTGGAGTCTTTTCTGAAGCTTTCATGCCTGTTATTCTTAACTTTGCTGATACAGCTGGATTTACCATCCTGTTGAATGAGCATATTCCAGACTATTAAAAAAAAAGTAAACCCACGTGTTCTTTGTATAGGTCAAAACTGGATGTGGGCTGCCAGATATAACAGCACAGAACACTTCATAGCAACAGAATGCAATGTGCAAACACTGGCAAAGTCAAGCTTATGCCATGTTCCTTATCAGCACACAGTTCAGAACCCCCAAACAAAGCAGAAACAAAAACCGAGACGGAAATTAGAGTGTGTGGACATCTGTGCTTGGCAGCACGTGTGTGCGCGCCCGGGCTCAGCCACGTTTGGGAGCACACATCTGTCCTCCAGCTGGGTGAGGATGTTTGTGTGAACGTGGAGGCGTACATCCGCGCACGTCGTGTGGGAACGTGGTTTGCTCAGGGTGATGGGAAACTTGTGGAAAGAACTCACCTAAGTCACTTCTGGAGACTTCCCTTCAAGTCTTGGGGCATCTGTACTGTCACTACACCATCTTCAATCTCCTCTACACAGCCAAGTGTCCATCAGATCCCTTTGAGGAAGACACGTCTCTTAACATTTACCCCCATTGGCGGATCTGGGGAAAATTTATCCCTGAGAGGTTCATGCCGTGGTTCATGCTTATATTGTGCTTTACATTTTCACAGTGCAGTGCAAAGTTTTGTTTGTCCTTTCATCCTCTTTTTGTTTTTTTCTTCCACACAAACCATGAGAAACCAGACAGTATAGTTCAAGAGATCAGAGAACTCACAACAAGAATGTTCTGCCAAATGTATTTCCCCGTGTGGTGGCTAGCTCCAAATGACCCCGAGCATCTGACACTACAATCACAAATACGGAAAACAAAGTTTTGAGAGTGGAATTTAAGCTCACAGAGCTGAGGACCTCTGCATGCTCAGTTATGGAGCACGTTTGGTGAAGAGGTAGCCTCTTCCGTTTCAAAGTCTCCCAAAAAAAGAGTTTGAAGATTTGTCCCCAAGGGGAGCCAGTGACCAAATTCCTGGAGACATCAAGAGGGGACATGTTTTCACACACTGGTTTCTTTTTGAGGTTAAAGACCAAGAAGCAGCAGGGGGGCTTCCTAGACTGTGTATAGAGCCAGGGAACTCAGCAGAGCGCTTCTAACTTGTTGGCTGAGAAACTGCCCCGTTCTCTTGACCTGGTCTCTCCGTGGCTTTCTGTTCACTTCCTGGGCATAAACATTAGGCAGGCTGCAGCTTTAGTTGTAACCGCAGTGTTTTCAGAATGACCAGACAAACAAAATCCTGGTGAAGATGTACATTGTCCGCAACCTCAAAACACTTTCCCAGCTCTTCCCTTCATGCCTCATGCTTCGGGTTGTTTCCAAGATGTGAGGTTCAAGTGTAGGCAGATGTTGAAAGCATGGGAATTTTACTGCAATTTCCATGGCACATACTTTATGTAATATGTTATAGATGTTTGTTCATTGTTAAAATAGGAAAGTCCTGCTAAGGGGCGGAGTTTCGCAACAATCATGGTCAGAACATCCACGATCACTATATTCTGTTAAGTAAATGAACTGTGGTAACTTCCTGATAAGTAAACAATTGTAAGACTCAAAGCCCATGTGACCCCCCCCCCCTTTTTTTGATAAACTGTCGAACTGGTTTTACAACATCCTGTTTCACTTCCTGCATTCTTGCTGAGCCAAAATGACCATATAAGGAGGGAAACTGAGCAGGGATGCTGAGGAAGACCGCGGCCTTCATCTTCACGACCACCAGAGGGCTCGAGATGACCCCCTAGCAACAGCTCGCGCAGCCGCGGGACATGCCAGGATGTGACACGCTTGGTGGAGCAGAGACTCCCCGGCCGCCCAGCGCTGTTTTGCTTGTTGGCTGCTTACTTAATAAAATCATTTGCATTATTGGACAAAACTCTCTCTCTGTAAATTAATCTAAGGGAGCAAATTTATAACACTTTATGTTTCGGTGAACCTGTGAGCATTGAGCCGTACTTTCAGTGGATATCCTTGATGGTTTTGGGTTAGGCAGTGGGTTGAACAGTAATGAAAACCACCCTGCCTCTAGGCAATACAGGCTTTTGTGGGAATTCAGTGAAAAATGTAACTGTACTCCTCTGCAAGTGAGGAACAATAACAAATGTAATTGTACAGCATGGTGGGATGAAGGAAACTTGCAGCTCAAAGAGGTATTTGAACTCAAGTCATGTTTACAGTGTATGTGCTGGTTACGTGTTCAAAGCCGGTGTTTTCCCAGAAATTCTATTCAGGCTCAGCATCTACATAAAATACCACATAAAAATATGAATTGTTCTTTTTCTCCATCATCGAGGGATCACTAAACAGCAGCTGCCCTGCATCATTTTGCAGCACCCGCTGTTTCCTTTGGCTCACCAACATGACAAACTCTCCATAACTGTTGCTGAAAACGAAAACACTCATGCAGCCCCCAGATCCCCAACACTTTCATCCCACAGTTTGCTTTTATTTTTATCCAGTGCATCCCCCCAGCCTCATGCCCTGGGGCCACCCACAAGCCCTCTGCTTCCATTTTGTGTGAGGGAGGGGGCCATTTTGTGGGTTCAACTGCCTCTCCTCAGGGGAGGAATACAAAAAAACAGCACAAAAAGGGGCTCGGACTCGGCGGGTGCGCTATAGGTAGTGTGTGGAGCTGGGTTAAAAACCTCTGCCCGGCGCAGCGGGGCTCACAGAACCGGGACAGTAAAGCCCCAGCCCGCCGCCATCCCTCAGCCCCAACCCGGAGCTGCTTGAGGAAAGGCGGCGGGGCCACCAGCAGCCGAGCCGAGCCGAGCTGAGCCAGCCGGGCCTGCAGAGGGCCCCCGCGGCTCGGGCAGGAGGCGGGCCGCGGCCTGGAAGCACCGGGCCGAGGCAGGCGGCGCTGCCCGCCCCGCGGTGCACCCAGGGCGGCGAGGGCGGCGCGGCGAGCGCGGTGCGTCCCGCGCGGCCTAGCACGGCCTGCCGCCATGGGGAAGAAGGGGAAGCGGGAGAAGAAGGGGAAGGGGGCTGAGAAGACGGCGGCGAAGATGGAGAGGAAGGTGTCCCGCAGAGCCAGGAAGGAGGAGGTGAGGGGCGGCGGAAGGGCGGTGCGGGTCTCGGGGAGTTTTGTGGGCGCTGCTCCCTTGGAAGGGAGAGCTGAGGTGGAGGGGCGTGTGGTCGAGGGCACTTCGGGGAAAGGAGGGTACGAGAATGAGAAATGGTGATTTAAGTTGCCTTCCATCTCCCCCAGCCTTTTCCTTAAAAGCGAAGGAAAATGTTTCTGCGCTCCCTACGTGAATGCAGCGTTGTGCACAGCTTCAGACAGGGGAGCTGCCGGCGTGTGTCTGTGCTGGCTGCAGGGAGAGCTGCTGCCATGCTGCAGGGGCGAAATCCCCAGATTTTGGAAGTTTGCTGGGATGCAGCTGCTGGCAAGGAAGGGTTGGGTGATGGAGCTGGTGAGCATGCATGGGGCTGTAGGAGAGACTTCGGATCAGGAACTCCCCCTAGCTGCCGGCCTGCTTGTGCCCTCGTTGCTCGGTGTTTTCTGCACTTTGGAGGCAGATTTAAATTTAATCCTGGAAGGGGATAAAAATACGTGGAGGTTTCTCTCCAGCTAAACAGGCAGTAGACAAGAGTTTCCCATGCCATTTGGGTAGTTTTCCATTGCAAAGAAGAGGACTAGTTGGGTTGTAGCATGTATTTGATCATAATTTTGCCAGGGATGAAATGATAGCCATTTCCTTGCCCATTTGTGCGGTGTTTTTGCTGCAGGATAGCGGGTGCATGCTAAATGCACTTTGCATGCCATCTTGTTAGGCCTCTTCTGAGCAACTTGTCAGTGCTTTAGGAGAGCCTAATCTTTAAAGCGTATATGGAAGTACTCAGCATCCACTTTTTGTGGTTGAAGGAGAGGAATTTATGCAGACTTTTTTTTTTCCTTCTTTTTTTTTTATTTTAATGGGGAAATTCTAGGAGTGAACACTGGTTTTATATGGTGTGCAAGTGGTTCTGTGCATATCAAGGAACTTATGTCTGTTTTTATTTTCAGGAGGATCTTGAAGCCCTGATAGCAGAATTCCAGAGTTTAGATGCTAAAAAGACCCAAGTAATTGAGACATCCTGCCCACCGCCCTCACCCAGGTAAGAGATCGTGTGAGACTTTGGCCATCACTTACACAGCTATTGATGAAATTTATTTATGTAAAGTTACTTGCTGAGAGCATGATATCTGGCTTGGCTGATATCTGGAGCTATAAAATATATGGTATATTGAATCCCTGGATTAAGAATGGGAGCAAACACATATTTTTTTAGACTTGAAACCCCCTTTTTAATCATCCCACCAGTACAACTAAGGAGGCAAAGCACTATTAAGTTAAAGGGCCTTGCAAAATAAGAGTTAAGAGGAACCTTTGGATTTGGACTAGGAAGCTGAAAGGATTCACAAGGATATGCTGTGATGGACAAGACACTTGATCTGTAGGCCTAGGGTCTACATGCTGCTAGGTTCTGTATGTCTGTTTGCTGTGGCTTGTTAAAAACCCCTCTGCGTGGTATCTTTTCCTCCCGATATGGAGGGCCAAGTCAGTCTCTACACAGTGAGTAGTACTTTGGTGGGATGAGTGGTGAACAGTGGTGACTGCAGACGAATGATGCAGATAATTTGACGTGAGACAGCTCAGTTCCACCCATAGTTATGGGCCCTCATAAAACTAATTTTTGTTCTCGACGCACCAACATTAAAATTCAAGAGCTCACGTCAGAAGGCATGTTAAATGACAGTCTAACGTGTGCTCCTAAAATAGGAGAAGGTTTCAGACAGTGTCGAATTAATCTTGCTGAAAGTTCTTAAGAAGTTAATTTCTTTGGGGAGTTTTTCACCCTGGGGTGAATATCGCAGCCTACTAATTTGGCAGCCGATGGAGAGACTTTTGTGTCTAGAGGGCTGAGGTGCTAATGCTAGCTGAGTTAAAGGCTGCAAGCTTCTGAGTTTTACAAGTCTTAACATCTACTCTTTTGGTCATCCCTCTTGTTTGCAGGCTGAATGGCTCCTTGTCTGCTCACCCTGAGAAAGACGAATTGATCCTTTTTGGAGGTGAATATTTCAATGGCCAAAAAGTAATGTATACTTCAATTTTTTTCTCCTTTTTTCTGCACCCCCCCTGCCTTTTACTGTAATTTGCATGAGTCTCATTTGAAGCGAAGATTCAAAGCAGCAGTCATAAAATATGTATTTGTCCCCGAATGAGAGCAAAATAGCCTTTTAATTCTGCTGTGATACTGTCTCATGCCTGAACAGTTGGCAGGAAGGAGACATGCTAGAACCCATTAAGGAGTCAGAGTGATTGTCTCGGCATCAATATTTCAGGACTTCATAATTTCTCCAGGCTTAATAGTAGCCATCTCTGACCCTCATTTTTGATAACTGTTGAAGAATCTCAGTCTTCCACCTTTCCAAGCAAGATAATTCTGCAGTTTTGCAGCTGGCAAGGGATTGCCTGCCTTGGAGATGTGTACAATAGCAAATAATTGCAAGTGGAAATGCTTTACTGAATTTCTGCAAGTTGCACGTGCTTATTGTGCTCCTGGAGACATTGATCTTTCCAGCCCTGAGAAGCGCATACTGTAGTTAGAAAACTCAAGCCTCCCAGTGTTATTTGCACCTTGAGGATTCAGCTTCGTAAGCCCTGATACCTCAAGCTGTCACAGTCTTAACCAAGGGTTTGGGAAGGAACAGTCCCATCCAGTGGCTCACACTAATAAAAAAGTTGCTGACTCCAAGGCTAGTGGAGGAGGTTGCCCTCCTTCCCTGCCTGGTGGAGGCTGGTGAGCTGTTGCTTGTCAAGGCCAGGTTGGATGGGGCTTTAAGCAACCTGATCTAGTGGAAGGTGTCCTGGCCCGTGGCAGGTAGCTTGGAAGTAGATGATTGTTAAGGTCCCTTCCAACCTAAATCATTCTGTGTACAAATCTGAATGGAAAGCTGGAGCTGCGTACCTTCTCTGCCTAACTCACAGATAACCCTCGGCGTGTCTAGGCTTGGGCAGACTGATCCTGTCCAGCAGAGAGCTGTGGTGATCTGTATTTTTCTTTTCCTCTCTCACAGACCTACCTGTATAATGAGCTGTATGTTTACAACATCCGGAAGAACAGCTGGACTAAACTAGAGATCCCCAACCCACCCCCAAGGCGATGTGCTCACCAGGTAAGGTGCAGGGTGCCAAAGCAGCAGCTGGTATTGTTTAATGCCATCCTAAAGATTTACTTTTTTACCAGGGGTTTCTTTCTGGCTTCTCTGCATTCCCCTTGTAATGGGCTGCCAGTGGTGTCACGTCTCCTGTGCTGAGGCTCTTTTGGACTGTTGTGCTGCACTATGTGGGATCCAGCTCAACCACCCAAAATTCCAGGAAGGTGCTGGATTTTCAAAACGCTGGTCAGGATGTAACTTAGAATTTGACCACAGTGCTATGGGTGGCTGGGTTGCTGCGCGTGATTAGTGCTGACAGGCCTGCCTCTGTGGGCACTACAGATCCCACCACTCCAGCAGTGTGAAAGACCTGTCAGCGGCAGGTATTCCTGCTAGCCAAGTGTCCCGGATGCTCTGTGATGTGTCCTGCCTTTGGCTTGTGATTATTTTTTCTGTGGCATATAGGCCGTTTTTCTTCGGTGTCTGCAAATTCAGACAAAGTTGTCTGAACTTTCTGTGGGATATCATGAAAGTCCCTTAGACCTCACCTCTTTGGTGCCTCTGTCGTGAACATCGCTGGCTGGTTGTGATGTGATGTTTACTTTACGTGAACACCTGCACACAGAAACTGGATCAGAGACTTGTATTTTTTGCAGGTCTTTGGCCCTCGCCAGCTGTCAGATAGATTATCTTGCCTGCTGCAGCAAGTGGCTGGGTGATGGGTACGTTTCAAAAGCTGCCATACAGGAATGTTATTTTCCTACCTGTGGTCAAAGCTCTTTAGAGCTTCCCAGTAAGATCCAATACTCTGGCTAGGTTCATATTCCCTCATTACTCTGTGCCTAAATGCCAGCCTTGCTCTGAGCTGCGTGTGCTTTCTTTAAAAAGAAAGGCTTTGACTTGATATTTGGGCAACCTTGCGATGCTTAAAATCGTGATTTCGGAGGCCAAATTCCACAAGGAGGCCAGAAATTCAAATACTTGTTCCCTGAGGTGAAAAGGAGGTTGCCTGGTGGGTGTGGAGTTGAGAGGTGCTTGTTTGTGTGTTGGTAGCCAGCAGGTGGCTGTCTAGAAGCTGAATCTGAGCTGAGCGAGCAGCCTGTGCATCAGGGAGCTGCAACTGGATTATAGCAGATCTAAAATGAGGAACATACCAGAGGAGTCGTGCCTCAGCAATAAGTTTTCTGTCTGGTAATTAATTACAGTCACACAGGAGACAGTTCAGCCTCTTTAGCTGAATGGCTTGTTGTCTTCCCTGTGACTTTATTTTTTAACACGTTTTCTGCATTAGCTTAAAGGTAAACAGGAGTATGTCTGTGCATGTTTTCAGTCTTATTTGTCATCTCTGGTCTCTGACACACAGTCCTTGGACTTATGCTGGCTTCATTACATCAGCTCAGTAGAACTGAGGGGAGAATAGCCATGGATGGCTGTTGTAAGATTGAGCTGTTTGAGGAAAAGGTATAATAATTAATATATAATGAATTTAGAGCCAGCTCTTCACAAGGTGACACACAAGTATGAGCAGGCTGTTGTCTGTACCTTCACTTAAGCTTTTAATCACTAGATACCCATGAAAATCAGGCGTGTATCCCCTTTGCTTAGGTAACTTCATGTTTGCACAAACCCTGCTTGCAAACACACCCGATGTTTTGTCGTGTCTCATTGTTGCCTGTACGGGCTGGTTTGTGTCAGGGCATGGTCATAAGTTTAATGCTAGAAATCTTTGCTGCTTGCTGGAAAAGACAGGCAGGTAATGAAGCCCTTCTGAAGAAATAGGGATAACAATATTGATTTGTGAGAGTACCCTGGAAAAAATGTGTGAAAAAAAAGCTTAGATTCCTTTCTGGAATTCCTGCCTTTTGCTGCTTAGTCCTTGTGTGAATAATTCCAGCTAAGCGGAGTCTTGCTCTTTGCTTCCTGCCTCGTAACTGTCAGCTTGTGTTGCAACAGGGTGTTTTGATGCTGCTCTGTGCAAAAATAATAAAACAAATCCCTTTGATACTCTTCTCCCTGCCGCTTGTCAAAGCAGTAACAGTCTCCTTTTGTTCAAATACTGCACACTTCCTTCAGTGTTTGTTTTATTTTTTTCCTTCAGATAAGAGCAGTAATGCCTTTCAGGTCTTGGAAAGCTTCAGGTTTGGACTTGCACTGCAGCTTGGCTTTTGAACTGTTTTTTGTTTCATAATCTACCAAAAATGGTAGTGTCTAAAGGGTGGTTATGCACTTAATGGCCTTTTCCAAAAGACTTTTCCCTGCCTTACGGTGCCTGCCCAGTGTTGGGATGTTACATGCGTTTTGGAGGCAGGAAGTGCCCCTGTTCCTCTGATGGCCTGGGGTTCATCATCCACCAGTGCATCTTCTGCATGACGACTAAAGGGTGGGTGAAATATTGCTGAACCTTGGCTGTGGGGAGATTTCCTTTGCTGAGCAGAAAGATTTGAACTGTGCTGTTAAACCACATCCCAAGATGCTTCTTAGAGAAGCTCGAAAGTGAGTTCCTTGGCTCACCTTCCTGTGCCTAGGGAAGGTGTGCCACACAATGAGTAGCTTATGTTCAAAATTCCCCCTCATTCAGCCCCAGAGAGCTGCTTTTGCCAAGCACGGCAGCAGTAGCTGCTCCTACTTGTTTACTCCTTGATATTTGGTGGCAACTGTGCATCTGACCTGTCCCTGGTTCCTGCACCCTTGTCTGATCCTGTTCTTCCTTCTCCTGACAGGCAGCAGTGGTGCCCACAGCCGGTGGGCAGCTCTGGGTGTTCGGCGGGGAGTTTGCATCTCCCAACGGGGAGCAGTTCTACCACTACAAGGATCTCTGGGTCCTGCATTTGGCTACCAAGACCTGGGAGCAGATCAAGTAAGTGGTGTGTTCGCAAGTCAACGATGTTGACCTCACGAGGAACTGTGTCAGCATGGTCTGAACTTGGTTCCTGCTATGGTGCTGTGATTTCCCATCTTTCTCTCGAGTTCAGAGGTGCCCATGCTAGAAACAATGGAGAGGACAACCTCCAGAAAGAAGTGGAAATGGGAAATGTGTTCCAAGTCCATTGAGGACAGAGCCAATTTATTTATTAATTGATTTTTGGAGTATGGGTGTGTCTGGGCATTATGTAACTGAAGAAAGGAGTATCCTGAACAGTGCTGTGTCCTCCCAGTCACAGTGAGTGTAGGTATCCAACTTTAAAACACTAGTGGTTACTCCATCTGGGCCTGTGCTCATGGATGGGCTGTACAAGACCTTAAAGGATCCTATGCAATTTTGCCATTGCTTGAGAAGACAGCTTGTCTTCTCCCCAGAGCCAAGTTCACTCCTGATAACTGGCATTTTCTGTCTAAAGTTTCCTTGGGATAAACAAAGCAATAATTCAGACCCATCAAGGTAAGTATGTGCCAGAAGCCCTGGAAATGTTTGACAGGAGTAAAGACACCTACATATCTTCCATGGATCTGGCCCAAAGTCTGCTAATGTTTCCTTAACCTTTGGCTTCTAGGTTTTTCTGCTCACTTATATTTACACGTGAGAAGAGTTCTGGTGGGTCATCTGGTAAACTGAGAGGCAAGAGATGTGGCTTTGGTTCTGACTTTGACTCAGACTTTCTTTTGTGCTTTGGGATTTTCCTAACTGCGGAACCAGCCAGAACACAGCCTTGGCTGGGCTGAAGCTCCTGCACAGCTGACCCCTGAGATGCCACTGGGGAAAGCAGCAGCTTTTGAATGTTTGCTCATCTGCTGTTTGACCCGTCAAGCTCCTGAGCGTGAACTCCTTGTCCTTGCTTCTGGTGGAAAGCCCTAAATCTGCCTAGGCTGATCAATTCTTGCCCCGCTTACGAAGTGCAGGTGCCTGTCATCTGTGTCTGTCTCATCTCGTGCGGTAATTGAGAGGGTGGTTCGGGGCTGAGCTATGCAGAAATGGATACCCTGGCTCTGCCTCGGCACATGCCTGAGGCCATGCAGTGACTCACTGCCTGGTGCCTGGCTGCCTTTCACCCCCCTTTAAATGGGAGCACTGGGACTGCTTGACGAGGGGAATTTGGAGGTTTAATTTTGCTAAGGTTAACGTAGTACAGAAGGGATTCTGGCGTGGAAGGTGCAGGGGAGCCAAAGCAAAAAATCCCAAGGAGTCCAAACCATGCAGGGTTGAAAGGATGCTTCACAGCGCGGTATCCTGGCAGCAACTGCTCTGCGAGAGTCTGGGGATCATCCTTTTGAGTACCTCTGGGAGGCTGAGGGAAAACTGCTCTGTTCCTCAGCGGCTGGTTCCTGTCTGTCAGTGTGATTCTTGGCTCCAGACCTGGCAGCGTTAATCTAATAGCAGCTGTAATTTGTCATGTTACAGGAAGCCGGGTTTACTCTAGTGAGCCCTGCTTGGCTTTGAGAAGTGGGGGTGAGAGAAACTCTCTGGGATGATGGAGGGCTCTTCAAGAGGTGCGAGGCTTAAAAAGACCTGTCAGCGTGCAGGCTGCTCTGCCTGTTGTTGTGAGGCAAAAGCTGACGTAATGACTGCGACTGTACCCCTCCCAGCTCCCCCAAAATAACTTCTGAATCCCTTGCTCAGCCTCAGCCAGATAAAGGGGATGGAGCTCGAATGCATTACGGCCCTTCCAGTTTCATGAACGCAGGCGGGGGAGAGGAAGTGATGATCCCCACAGAGTCCCTGCTGAGAGAAAGGGTTGACATTTCAACCAAACTCTGGGTTGAAAAAAATCCTCACCAGAGAGCAGTGTTAATACCCAGCTGCAGGGAGAGCGAGGGCGGGAGATTGTTTTTTGTGAGCCATCAGAGAATCCAAATGAGGCTTCGTTAGTTCCACCAGCGATGGCGCAAATTGTTCTCCTGTGGATTTGCAGATGCGTTGCTGTAGAGCTGATTTAGGGTTATCCACTCCTGAAACAAATGCTGCAGTGCCTGACCTGCCTGGGAAGACAAAATTAGGTAGTTACAAGGCTCAGCTCAGCCTCCATCTTACCTCATGTGGTACAGTAGCCTCGGGGATGCTGGGTGTACTGCAAGAGCCTCTGCTCCCACCCTGGAGCACAGCATCAAGTTTACACGTGCTGCAAGTTGCAGGACACCGCCAGCAGTCCCTGGCCCCAGGTGGACTAAACCATGGCAAGAGAACTTGTTTGGAGCTCGTGATGGGTTATTGTGGATAGTGAGGAGGGAAACAGGCTGTTAAGGTGAGCTCCTACTCCTGTGATAAGCAGAAGCAAGTTCTAGATGCCATGCTTTTCCAGCTACCCAGAGCTACCTTCTGTCCCTGGGTGCTGGTGGTCACATTGGCTGCTGTGACACAGTGGAAGGATGCATTTGGAGACGATGATGCTTTGTTGTCTCTTGGTAGGTAAATGGGTTGACATTTCTGAAGTGAGCATCATAAATTCTATGAGTGAAAGTGCCCTGGGGAGATGATCTTTTCTTTCTCCCTGCCCCATGCAGGATCAACTCCGTTTGAACTTCCTGGGGCATTTGGGTGGACAGCTGTCTTTCAGTCTTGCCATAATTTAGAAAACGCCCGTGCCCTGGTTCCAGTGTTGAAATAAAACAAAGTGCATCTCCTCCCCGTCCTCGGGCAGAGCTCCAAGAGCTGCATTAATTAGGCATCTGGTGGAGGAGGCTGTGAGAGGATGTCTTTGTTTTAATGCTAACCTGGCTGAGTGTGAAAATCAAGTTTCTGCTGCCTCTCTGTTTTTCCATACAGCCTCATGATGACAGCCAGCTTGGGAAGGGGAAGAACAAAGGACAGAGATGATTGAGTTGTACGAGGGATTTTTTTGTGCTTTTGAAACTCTTGATTTTTAACGTATGCTGCATTGCACTTCCTTCTATTTATTCCAGCCCCACACCTTAGATTTCAGACAACTGTGTTGTCCTTTCTGGCCTATGGTTTGTGCCAGAGACCATCTTGGTGCCATAAGAAGCTTGACTGTAAAACACTCCTGAAGATAAAACCTTGAATAACTCACCCCTGTTCCGTGTCTGCAAAGGCTGCTGGGGAAATGGATCTCCATCATCTCCTAGCGCAGAGCCACAGTCGTGTCAGTCAGCTTGACAGAGGTAAAAACTGCAGGCAGCTGTATTCACGTGCATTTTGGTGCACAAAGATGGCCCAAATGCAACAAATCTGAGCCTGTTAGAAGACGTGCCAGTAACTGACTTTGCTGACTGACTGGGACCACCTTATCATGTGTGTGATCCGTGAGGTTGTGTCAGTGTGTGAGTTTCTTACTCTGCCTTAGAGCTAAGCAATATTTTAACCTAATTGCCTCATTCCTTCCTAGGGAGAGCACTTCTGTTCAGCCCTGTGTGGCCCAGTGCACTCCCTCGAAGAGGGATGGGGAGTGTCACACATCGGGGTTGTACTTGGGAGCAGGCGGATCCCTCCTCTGTGTACTTCTTTGTCTTGCTTATGAACCTGGATAGCTCCCTTGCCTTTAATTCTGGCATGCTAATGATACTTCACAGTTTTGTGAGATGTGGTGCTATAAATATTTCAGGGTAGCATTTCACAAGCGTATGTTTAACGCTGTTTACAGAGAGAACTGGAGCAGTCGCTGCAGTGCAGGATGCCTTTCAGCACAGGTTTGTTTATGACCGATGACTGTTCCTGCTCGTGTGCTCTTTGTCACCTGGAAGATCAGATCCTTCAACACAAGGTAGAAAGGTGCTTTGGTGCATAAAGAAGAGGAGGGTATTTTGGTGTAGACTTCTTCTGGCAGACCAGAAATGAGCCTTGTGAGATTGTGCTTTGGTAGATGAAGATCCAAATGTATAACTGTTGATTAACTTTGCAAAGGATTTGGTTTGGGGGTTCCATGCCTTGTGGCAATTGTGTTTTCACTTGTGTACCTCCTAAATAAGTATACAAACATCTGGGTGTGATGTCTGTATGCCAATAACAGAATACTTGTCAACTGTAAGATAGAAAACTGAACACTGAAGTCCTGGGTTTCAGCTGTCTTGAGTACTGGAGAATAAACATGCTTCTTACTGAAATGCCCATTTACGGGGATGTTCTGTGCATCATCATTTCATTTTTTTCCTAATGGAAAGGTTGGGGATTCTTCTGAACTTCCTTTGGATGGAGGAATGAATGAAGAGGTAGCTCACTCACGCAGCCTGTAGACACTGTGACACGCAAGTCATTAATTCTTGAATCTGGGGGCTGAATTCAGGTCTGTAACATTACTATGAGTCCCAGAGTAACTCCACAAGCAAAAGCAAATTCCTTATGGAGCAGTTTTGATCAGACTTATGCTTACATGTGTAGAGCCAGTCCTTATCCAGACTTATCTTTTGATCTATTTTTAAAAAAAAGTCTGGAGAATTTACAGCTCCCTCCCACATGTCTGCTTTCTGGTGTCAACCCCATGAAGTAGACTATTAATCATAAAGTCAGCGAAGCCATTTCCAAGATGTTTGTTTTGGACCATGAGCAGTGACACAGGTAAAAAGAGACGGTCTGCGTTTGGGAATCAAGGCTTCAAGCTAGCAGCAGGTGCCTTCTGGAGCGGCAGCGTGACTATTTGCTACTGCCACTCTTGCTTGACTGTGTCGTGCGTTTTTACAGTGCTGTGTTTGGGGAAGAAGGACCTGTATGTATTGGTCTGTGTAAAAATACTTTCTAAGAGCAGTTGTTGCTAGTGTAGAGGGCATCTCCTTAAATCAAAGTGTATAAACAGGCCTTTATAGCTGATTCCTGTATGGCGTGTAATGCTAAAGCCAAGGAAGCTGAGATGGCAAAATAGAGCGCAGGATAAGGCCTTCTGAAACTGTTTCAGCATCTGCTCTTGTAGCTTGTATTGCTAGCCTAAGGAAAGTGGAGAAGTGCCTTGTAATTGGGAGCAATTGATGCTGGTGCCAGTGAGACTTCTCTGAATTCGGATCAGGCCCCAGCCTGGATGTTTTTGTTTGTGACTTGGAGTTAATTGTATGCTTGTGGGAACTTGTTTATTAAAACACATGCATCAGTGAATAAACGTTTTACCATTCAGAATTGATTTTTGACTTGCAGGAAATGTGTTTGAGAAGCAAGGCAGAAGATGTTCTCTGAGAACAAGGTTTTATTGCTAATGTTGATTTCTAATTCCTTCTTTCCTTAAAAAAAAAGCAAAACAGCAGATTTTAAAAGGTGCCATCCTCTGGAATAATAACATGGAAGCTTTGTTACAGAAGAGAAAATGATTTCAGATCTTGATGAAATTAATACAAGAGGTGATGTTCTGCAGGGCGGTACTTAAAAATCGAGTAAATGCCTAGAAAACCCTATTCTCTGTTAGAATAAAGAGTCCAAGCAATCAATATTAATTCAGGTGTACCCAAACGCTGCTTGGAGCTCTTCATTATGGCTGGTGTGAGATTGTCATTTCTGATGGTGAATAAGGGCTCTCATTTTCTCTCTCCACAGAAATCTGTCACTGCTCTTTACAGCTACCCGCTGCCAGTTAGAAGCGGAGCAGTGGGGTTGGGGGGTTAGGTTTTGTTGTTGTTTTCAGCAGAGGGCAGGTTTCTAGGCCCTGCTCCTGCAACCATTTAACACGTGTTGATGCTGCCTATTGAGAAACCTTGCTGGGTGTGCTTTGGGAGGCTCCTCAGCAAGAGTAAAAATGTGATAGATTAATCCAGGGAGCAGGGAAGACACAAAGCGAAACCCTTTTTTCTCCCTGCTTGGCCTGAAGTTTCCTTTCTTCGGAGAGATCTTGAAGGCTTCTTTGTTCTCTGTCTCATGTGAAGCTGTGCCTGTGGATGAACATGAAGGAAGGTGCATCTTCATTGCCTCTCAGGGATGTCATTGCCAGCTGCCCGGCTTTGCCAGAAGCTTTTGGATGTGACAGATGGGGTGTGATGTTGCTCGTTCCTGGAAATGGAAGTGGCATATTTAACTAAAAGGTCATGCAGCCTTGAAGAGAGCAGAGCAGCGATGCTCCTGTAATAAGAAGATAATAGTGATAACTTGTTTTGCTGCAGTGCCTTTGTTCTTGAAGAAATCGAAGTGATTTACACTCTTCTCACTGGTCTGATGGTATATCCTAGCTGCAGGTAGATGAGTGAAGATGCTGTGGATAGGTCATTTCCTACGACACTGAAGGAGAGTGGATGTCAGAGCCAGTTTCTGGCTCTTACCTGGTACTTAGAGAAAACATCTCTGTCTGGAGTGCTGTTCTTGCAGTTGTGGGAGTTAACTGCTAATCATTAAACTCTCCTGAAAAATTACCTCCTGAGTCATAGCAGAAAAGACTTCAAGTCTTGGGTACTGTTAGAGACTAGATGGCTTATCCCTAGGAATAAAGCTGTTATTGCAAAATGCCTGTGTTGCAAATACCAAGTGTTAGAGGCAGAGGACGTGTACTGTTCTGGAAAAAAACATACATCTGTGTTAAGGCAGCAAAGTTCCTCCGTGGCTGGACTGGCCCACTAAGAGGAAAGGGAACTTTGCTGATGAGTGGAATTTCTCTGTCTTTCAGGGCATCAGGAGGTCCCTCTGGAAGAAGTGGGCATCGAATGGTTGCTTGCAAAAGACAGCTGATCCTCTTTGGAGGTTTCCATGAGAGTGCAAGGTGGGTAACCGCAGGATGATTGGTAGTATTGGATCCTTTGTAACAAAAACAACAGTATTTCACAAGCAACAGGAAGCCGGGCTTTAATACAAGGATTTTCCTTAGCAGTAGTTAGCAAACTGTATTTTTATGTTAGAAAGAGAAGTGATCTTGTTTTTAAAACCTTCAAGTGTTTGAGAAATCATCGTGTCTCTTAGATAATCACTGAAGTAGCTCCTCATCCTCGTAGCTAAAGCTCAGTACATCCCTTTTGGCCTCTGCCTCCTATCAAAGAGCCTTCTCTTCCTAGAAGCATCTTCCCCAGTAAGCTCTAGCATACTGTGTGAGGTCACAGCTACTCTGTCATGGGGACTGTGAAGGGAGCTGAGCTACATATTTTCTCAGAGATGCTAAGCTGCGTAAGTGCGGTCCCTGGGAGCGCAGCACAAGTTGTAAAGCCTACCCTAGATTTGGCTAAGTGCTTGGCGGTTTAACCGGTGCAGGGCATTTGCCACTAGCATTATGTGAGTTGGCTAGCTGAAAGAGAAGGGGTGTGTGTGTATATATACATATTTATTTTTTCCCTCACCCCCTAGACAGACGTTGCACTAATCTGTTTTGATCTTTTTGTGCTCTGGTTTAAGTCACCTTGGATTGTGTTTCCTGGAAAGAGTTGATGAAAGCTCTGTTGTAGTAAGGAATAACATAGGAAAAAAAAGAACCCAGAGAGGTCTCGCTTAAAGGAGCTTTGTTAAATGCATATTGTTGCACTGAAATAGTAACCTTCAACTGAACAAATCTGTACATTACCATGGCTACAGGAGGAGAAAAAACCATAAATGCAGAGTTGAATAAGGTGTTGCACCTCTTCAGAGGTTCCTGGTGCTGTTTCTGAAGTGATGTTTTATCCTGTCCTATACGGTGGCTATTATAAAACCTCATGGTGTGCCGATTTGTCCTCTGTAGAGATTACATCTATTATAATGATGTATATGCCTTCAACTTGGACTCCTTCACCTGGAGCAAGCTGTCTCCATCGGGGATTGGGCCTGCTCCAAGATCGGGATGTCAAATGGCTACAACTCCTGAGGGCAGCATTCTCATCTATGGAGGCTACTCCAAACAGGTAGGAGGGACTTCGTGGTAAGGCAGTGCAGCATTTCCCAAACGCCAAACAGAACAGTTGGTGGAAAAGCTAAAGGGCTAAAATGAAAACTGAAATGTGACAAATTCAAACTGCCTGATTAGGGCCAAAGCAATGGTCTTGACCTGTGGTGGTTGCAGGGTTCTGTGCTTTGACTGCTGGGAGAGAGCAATGGGCTTAGCACGTGGGAGAGTGGAATTCAAATCTCCATTCTGCTCCTTCCCTCTGCCCTGTTTCACAAGTGTTGTCTGCAGTGCAAGATTTGGTGATCACATTGTGTAACTTGCTCCTGCTCTGGCTGATATTTCCTCTTGTCAGGCAGCTGCCAGATGTCCAAAAACCCCTGGTAATGAGTGCAAGTTAGCCTGTGGGTGTGCCAGCTTGGAGCGATTGTGCAAGTGTGTCCTTGCATTGATCATACACAGTGGTGTTCAGGCTGCTGCGAGCCGGTACTGCTACCAAAAGTGGCTTCTTGTCTTCTAATTGTCCTGACCGAGGAGCCGATCTTAATTAAAACTAACGTATTTTTCCTGCTAATCTGACCCAACAAAAGGAGGTGATGTTACAGTGGTAGGAATAAGCAACTGGAATTTGCCGCATTTTTTGACAGTGGCAGTGGTTATTGCCACGAGCCTTGTGTTGTCTTGGATCAGGGAAAGAGTTAAGGCAGCAGCACTAGTTAGCAAACTCAATAAGCCAAAGAAGACTTTTGATGAGCACCAGGCTTCCTCTGCTCTGCTTCTTGCTTTGTTAATCATGGTAATTTATACCGGGTAGGCCTTTAGCCCATATGTCCTCATTGACCAAGTATCCCTGTCTCCATGCTGGGATGGAGGAAGTAAATATTTCATTGAGCAAAAGGCTCCTGCAAAAGCTTTTAATGTTACGAATGCAGCCTGAAGACCCGGATCCTGCTGCTACTGTCTCAGTGGAAAGGCATCGCTTCCAGCAGCGCATCGCTGGGGGAGCAGGACACGTTGTTCTTCTGATGTGAATAAGTGAACAAAGAAGAAAAGCAGGGAAAGAGGAGAGTAGTCTGTCTATATATTTAGAAGCATTTGTGCCTCCTCACGGCCTGCGCTTAGGGCTCTAACTCCTCAGAGGCGCATTTGATTAAATAGCAGTAACAATACAAAGGCATTTTCTACCCAAAAGGGCTTTGTCTGCTTCCTGTCTCTGACTTGTTCCCCCACTCTCGAGGCTGGGGGAAGCTTGCATGCTCTGCCAGGTGTGGATCTCTTACGGCTACTGGAAATAGCTGGGTTTCAAGTGCATACCGAGCCCTGTGGAAAGACAGAAGTTGACGCGTGTTTGCAGTTCTGTTCTGCTTTACGAGGGTGGGCTCTGTTGCACTGCTCTGGGTTGTTTTGAGCTAATAAAAATGAAGTAGAAGGGATGGGGGAATGCAAAGCCGCCCTCAGCCTTTTGCTGTGACAAATAAGCACTCAGCCTTTATGCAGGGCACCGAGAGAGGATAAGAGCTGGATGCAGTTCCTCTCCAGCTTGGAGAACAGCTTTTAGATTATAACAAGCACTCGTTATGCATCTCCTTCCTTTGTAATAGAGAGAGCTGAGTCTGCTGCTCTCTGACGTGCCATTCCTAACAAAGACTTTGCTTGTGTCTCCTGCAGCACAGGTGAATTTTGGGGCAGGAACGGTGCAGCCAAGCTACAGACTGACCCAAGCACCGGACAGAATTTTCT
Organism: Oxyura jamaicensis; assembly: GCF_011077185.1. Classification (NCBI taxonomy): domain Eukaryota; kingdom Metazoa; phylum Chordata; class Aves; order Anseriformes; family Anatidae; genus Oxyura; species Oxyura jamaicensis. The sequence continues at coordinate 18,990,957 of NC_048903.1, read as the reverse complement.
CTATAGCCTTCTTGAGATGCAGAGGCACCAAACCACCCAACTGCAGTGGGCAGTTCTGGTGCGTTACATCCTGTGGTCCCGTTAGCCCTTGTAAATCTGCCTTGAAGTGCTGTACCAAAATAGCTGCGTGGTGGGGTATAATGCGTGTTGCCAAAACAAAAAGAGACGTAAGCCCAGGGGATTCATAGTTACGGGTGGAATTGTAGGTATCTGTGTACCAGGCTGGCTGTCAGAGCCCTATGAAGCCTGAGCAACGCTACAGGCTTGCAGCCAAGAATGTTTCCCTGGTCAAGTGATCAGTCTGCCTGTCTCCAGGCAGGGCAGCAGGCACTGTGAGCTAGGAAGGGAAAAGCAGAGAGGTTTGGTCCATGCCTTGCTTTGCTGGAACTGGACAAAAAACTGACCACGGAGGGTAGGTTTTCAGTAATGCCTTTCGTTCTGGGCTGTGTTGCTAAATTCCCGTGATGTGACCTGAATAATTTCTGGCTGGGGAAGTGGAAGCAGACAGGATCAAATGGCATGTCTGAGGCGCTCCAGTACTCGTGGACAGAGGCAGGACAAGAACCCCGGTACCCAGACATGTTTTCCTCTGCCAGCCACTCGATTTTGCTGTCCCAGAATGTTCAAATGGTGAATATCCAGGGCGCAAGTGGGGAAAAAGGAAATGCCAGCTGTACAACCCTGAGTGCTGCTGACATGGGGTGTTGGTGCACAAATTGAACAAGAGCATGCCTGATACTTTCAGTACACAATCCTTAGCACAACGGTGTCCTTGTGTTCATGTTTATCATTTCTAGACTGAATATTAAAGACAACTCCTATGGTCGCTTACAGAAGGGATTGCTGAAGGCATTGGCAGCTCTGCCGAAACGTACCCCAGAAGCCCGTGAGACGCTCAGCCTTGCTCGCCTGCTGATCTTAAAGATGTCCTCGCCCGTTTCCCTTGCTGGGAACGGGGCTTGCTGCAGCAAGCTGCATTTTTGGCTGAATAAAGCAGCGAGACCTCTCTATTGCTAGGCAACGTGAGCACACTGTGTCTGACTGGCACGGCGAATGCAGCCGGGAGGTGGTGGAGGCTAACGCTGCTCTACCTTGCAGGTGGAAGCAGCCTAGGAGCCATGGGGGGGCTGGCACTGCGTGCGTGCAGGGCTTTTGGATGCCAAAGTAGGCTAGCATGTGTTGTGTTTTTTTTTTTAGTGGTGAGCTCTGCAAAGCTGAAGTGGATTCTGCTGGGAGATTGCTTGTGGCAGGGCTGGAGACTGAACGGCAAGGTCTTGTGGGAAGCATTCCCTCCGCAGTTCTGCCTGCTAAGGGCTTCTGTTAATTGGATGTATTTTGCCACTGTTGATCTCTTTTATTAGCCATGTTTAGCAGGTTATACACGGGGAATCCTGAGTCCCAGTCTTCTCGCGAACAGCTCGCTGCGCTTCAGTCCCCCTGCTCTTGGAATGGGGGTGGGCATGGCTCTTGCTGTTACTGGAGGTAGAGGTTTTCAGCTAAAGCCCATAAAGCTCCTGTAACTTGCTAATTTACCTGTGTGTGCAAACAAGTGGGTGTCCTGGTTGCGAGGGGATTGATCTCTCCAGTAGCAGCGTACTGCTTGCTGGTGAAGTGTCTGCTTTTGAGCCAGTGTGAGCTGGGGAAAACAGGCATCGCTTTGACAACAAATAACTAACTCCCACTCCACCTCATTGGGGTTTTCTCAGCCCAAGAAGCTTTGTCATGTTGCATACGCAGTGTGTTTACTACAGGGAGCTGTGTGGTTTTCAGGAGAAAAATGATGCAGTTATTCTGCGCAGCCTGTAGGATAGTGAAGCCAACGGCTCTCTCAATAGATGTTGTCTCCCCTTCTTCCATGCAGACAGTGCTCATCTTGCTGTGCTTGACAGCTGTGCATCTGCACCCCTCAGCCTGTGTGGCCCCTAGACATGAGAGCGTGATCTGTGCTTCGTATTTGAGGACAAACAGCAGCCTACTTGGGGTTGGAAGAGAAAAAAATGCCATTTCCATGACTGTGAGCAGGCATGCACTTTGTGCTGGGCTGGGCTTCAGTGCTGCAAGCTGTGAAACCCCCTGCCCGTCTCTCACAGCTCTTTGCTCAGGTGAGGCTTGGAAGTGTGTTTGAAGTGAGGGTCAGACTAAAAAGGCTGCTGTAGCTCAGCTGTCCACAGCCTGCAGCTCACTGGTGACTTCTGCCGCTCAAGACCTGTGTGACAGAGACAGCAAAGCGTGACATTGTCAGAGCCTGGCGTTTGCTCTGTGCAGTGACTCACAGCCCTTGGAATTCAGAGCTACTACTGTAGATGCCACAATGTGTGCACTGCCAGTCCGTGAAATCGGTGTACATAGAGCACTGTTCCTGGAAGGTGTTTTAACACCTTCTTGCCCTGGCAGCCTACTGTCAAGGTTTTGCTCAGAGTGGGTGGCTCTGAGCCCCCCCAGCTGTGTCCCCGGCTCCTCTAGCGATGCATCAGGACTACTGACCAACGCAAAACCTTGTCTTGCTTGTTTTCCATGTGCTAGAAAAGTGTCAGCGGCAGAAGGAGTTGTCACTGTGTATGCCCTTCCTCAGAAAACAGGCCTGTCACTGATGCTTGATCCCGCAGGCTTCCTGTCCCTCGTGTGCCTGGTGGGATGGGAGGTAGAACAGAGCAGTTGCTGACTTCATTGAAGTGACTGCACAGAAGAGGATCTCTCCCGTGTAGATACCCTGTCTTGGAGACTGAGTCTTTCAGTGTGCTGATGGGATGCTTATGTGCATGTAGAGAGCAAGAAGACGTGCAACAAATTTCCCACGACAGCTTCCCTTTTGCTGCACTGCGAGTAGCGTCCTCCTGTTTCTCACAGCGCTTCGTTATCAGCCTTCCCCAGGGCTTTTCAACATCACCCAAGTTACAGCGGTGTTGTGCAGTGCCTCAAAAACGCTTTGTTCCCCTTTCCTCTCTGCCTTTCTAAGAATCGAATACCGTTCCTAAGAGCCATCTTCAGGGTGTGCTTTCTGGAGCAAGGGGCCGTGTAATAACAGCACAACATAGCCTGCAGGAACAAAACCTACCGAGTGCAGGGTGCTGGGTTGGGTACAGCAAGAACAAGACGACACCATGGCACGCACCCAAAGCTCTGCTCCTTCCAGAGCACTGCTCTCAACCCTCCCAGCTTCTGCCAGGATCCACTGCCTGCATCCTGGCAGTGGTCACACAGCACAGCAATGCCGTCGCCCCCAGGAGGAAAGGAATTACAAGGAGGCAGGAGCTGTGCATGCAGGATGGGTGGATAATGACATTATAAAAAGACCTCCTACGGTGGCGTTGCACAGCGCTGCTTTCAAATGGTGCATGTTGCTATGAGCACTGGAGCACAGGGGCTTAGGGCGAAAGGAGCAAGGGAAAACTGCATTTTAAATGATGCAATTAATTACTTCACCTGGGGCTTGATCCTGCTCTTGCTGGTGGTTTGTGGTCCCCTGTAGTAGGGGTGGAAGTGGGGCTTCTTTTTCTGTTCAGGAGAGAAAGCTGACTCGAGGCTCTGTGGGGCCTCAAATACTGTTAATGACGGCAGCAGTCGTGCTGTGGGGCAGAGCTGTCACCTCCGCCTTTGTTGGAGTGGGACGGATGCTGGGGGGTGGCAGGGACGGCGGGTCTGCTGCTCACAGATCAGTTCTTAAACTTGGGCTATGCAAATGATGCAGCACAGACACTCTGAGCTTCTGCTCAGCGTTCAGGGGCAGCATCCCAGAGGGCCGTACAAGCCCTGCTGGAAGTTGTGTGTGGCACTTTGGAGCAGGTATCTGCCCTCCCGTACAGCTAGAGGAGCAGAGGCACAGATGTTAAATTACTCCCTCGAGAACACCTGCTGCTGTCTGTGGCAGTGTAAAAGGCAGAATCTTGGGTTTCCTTGGTGCCGCCCATCCTTGCTTTCTTCTGTAAAAACCAGTTTTCATCCCCTGTGATAATTATTTTCCTAGGTGCCCAAATTCCTGCCCTCACATTGCATCCTGCAGACTTCACGAGCCCACGGGCCCCAGGATCTGTCGCAGCCTGGAGAGCACAGAGCGGAGGGAGGCACCGGTTGTCACAGGCAGAAGTTGCTTGTGGTTTGTTACACGTCTCCCACTACTCGCTTGTAGGATGGGACCGAGTGAGGCGTGCTTGAAGTCATGAGACACCAGCCTCCATTTGTCCCTTCTGGCTGCCTCCCTTCCCTCCTGAGGCATTCAGATTGCTGCTGCTCATCACAGAAAGTAGCCCTGGTTTGAATGCTAAAGCTGTGAGCTCTGGAGCCACAGCGTGGCTACCTGTGTGCCTTCTTGTTGACCCTATCACAATGTACGCTTTGTCAGTGTGGGAATATGTAGGAACAAGCAGATTCAGGCTGTGACTGGGCTTTTCTGTGGGGTGGTAAGCTCAGAAAGGCACGGCCTGATGTGGGTGACTTTCCAGGCCTTGAAGAGTTGGGCCTTCAGCGGTTTTGGCCATCGAAATTGTTTCGCTGAACATCCCTGTCTTTCCCTTCTCTGCAGAGAATTAAGAAAGATGTTGACAAAGGCACCCTGCATACAGATATGTTCCTGCTGAAGGCTGAAGGTTCAGGCAAGGAGGAAGGTAAGCTGCTGCTCCAGCTAGGAGGGCTGTGCTGGAAGTGATGCTGCAGGACTGTGAAGGCAAATTCTCTCTCTTCCATTGAAGAAGAGGCCAAAAGCCCCAAACCCAGGACAAAATTTCCCTTTTAATTAAGAGCACTATACCCCAGTGTTTGCTTAGGGGCTAAACACAGCAAATGAGTTGATTTAAGCATTTCTTTTTTTTTTTTTTTCCCAGGAGTAGCTAAGTGCATTTGTATACTGTGACTATAGCTTAAAAAGTAGAGCTAGAGTGAAAGACATGGGAGTTACTAAGAGAGACTAGAGAAGTTACGTCCTCCTTTTTTGCATGTATGCTGGAGAAGGAAGGTGGGCCATCACGCCTACAGGCAGCCATTCCCCACCGCTGTGCTCTGCAGAGGAAAATGGGGGAGAGGTGCTCAATTGCTGCAGCAGAGTGCAGGCCACACACCTCTTCTGTCTCCTTCTCCCAGTCCATTTTACAGCCTGAAAAGATGAGGCTGTGTTGTCTTTGCCGGGCAAAGCTGGCTGGCTGGCTGAAGGGAGTCATGGTTCTCATCTCCAGGTGATTTGATTTCAGAGCTGATGTAAATGGGAGCGCTGACACGGTGAAACAGATCGGGGATTGGAGCTGCTTGAGAAACTTCTGCGAGGAACTGGCAGAGCTCTTGGAGGGAGGTTTAGGGTGTACTTTTTGTTGGAGAATCCCTTCTAGCTTGTGGCATCGTCTGTGTTGACATTTCCCAATTGGCCCCGGAATAGTCTGAGATGGACTGGAGGGTCTCCAGGCTCCTTGTGTAACGATGCGAGGAGCTCTGGCCTGCACAGGCAGCTTCAGGAAAAACTACAAGGAAAGATATTTTAGGGATTTTTTTTGGTTTGTGTGTAGGAGGGAATTAAAACAACACATTGAAATTCTTGTTCTCTGGGACATTTTGAACACTGCTCTTCTGTTTCTCAACAGAAAATCCTTGGAATTCCAGAACTTTTCACACTGGAAATTCCTGCTTTTGAGAAGCTCTTTTTAGTAGTTGTGGGTCATCCATAAACTCTTAAGATAGAAGATTAGGATATGAACTTGTGAGATGACAGGGATACTTGTACCACCAAGGACAGTGCTTGGTTGGTTGGTTGTTTTCTCCCATCTATCCGTGAGTGCCCTCAGAAACAGGAGTTCCATCCCTTCCCTTAGGAGAGGATGTATTCTGTCCTGGGCTAAAGGGGTAGAACAATCTTCTTTGGTCTGATTTTCTAAAATGTTGAAGCTGTGGCTGATTTCTTTAAACCCAACCATCTTAAAGTGGGACTTGGGGAGGCAGGTTGGTCACATATATTGTCTGGATTCCAGACCCTGCCTGCACGATGTCTTATTTACAGTTTATCTTTTTGAAATTGTGGTTCCTTCAGAAATACATTTTCTAGCCAGTGTGTATGCTTCTGCCATCCTGCATTTTAGGGATTTACTCTAAATCCACAGTAGGAAGGATTGGAGCGAAAGCAAAGGGCTTGGAGCCCAAGCCTTCTCCTGAGCACTTTTTTCATTTTTGAACTTTGGGTCTCCTTATAATGAACTGTGCTTATTCTTCGGGGGTAAGGCAATGATGCAATTTGGCAGGTAAGGTACTGTGGTACAAGGGGCCTGTGGAAAAAATATAGTGTGATGTGATCCCCATGGGGTAACTGAGGTACCTTTCCTTGGCATCCAAGGCTCTAATCAATCCTGGTTTGAAGTCCACATTCCTGTAAGGGCGTACACACCTTTCAGTAGGCCCCTTGTTTGAGAAACACACCGTAAAGACAGATCTCTGCGTTTGCTTTTGTTGGAAACATAGCTGCTTTGTAAGAGTAGGAGAAAAGTGTGGATTAGTTGGGTGATTGAAGTGGAAATGCAAGTGGTGTTCTGATTAACGTTATTGTTGAGCTACACGGCGCGGTTCTGAGTGTCTGAATGGATCACGGAGATGCTTGCAAAGATTGCTGGAGAACTGAAGGATCTCAAAAGATGTGAAAATGGTCACGTTTCTCCATTTACTGACGCTCAGGTTTGTTTTTATCTGTTACCAGAAAAGTGGGCATGGAGTCGGCTCAACCCATCTGGAGTGAAACCCACCCCGAGGTCTGGCTTCTCCGTGGCAGTGGGTCCCAATAACCGCTCCCTTCTGTTTGGAGGTGTGCATGATGAGGAAGAGGAGGAGAGCATTGAAGGCGACTTCTTCAATGATATTTATTTCTACGATATTGGGAAAAACCGCTGGTTTCCTGGACAGCTAAAGGTCTTGTTTTAAAAATAATACAAATGTCTTCGGTTCCTTCTCCTTCATCAGCTGTAACATGTTCTTTTTTGGCCCATGCAGCTTCCTCAGAGTCCTTCCCCATCACATAGCCCCTTGGGTTTTCCATGCCCTGCTTTCACGGTGTGGTGCAGGCTGTCACCCTTCTGGGGACAGAGGAACCCTCTGAGCCCTAATGCTTGCGCAGTGAGTGAGAGTGGTCCAGGAGGCAGTCCTCTTCCTCTGAGAGTCAGGCTGCATGTGCCCTCTTGTTGTGTAATGCAAAATGAAGCAAAGCAGCATGAAAACATAGTTCCAGTGTTTTACTGGAGGCCGGCTCCCAGTCACATGTGTAAGTCTGACGTGAGCTAGTTCTGTAAAAGCTATTCTGAAAAGATCTTGTGTTGCATTGAGATAATGGCCTCCCCCTTTTCTCCATTGTTGATGAGCTGCCGAAAGGGATGGAATATTAACCCTTGACTCATAGGCACTTCAGAAATGTGGCCCTCAGATCTTCAGCTTTGTTTGAACCACTCTCAAGGGGGAAGCAAGGTGCAAACGACCTGGTTGAACTTCTTTCTTTCCACCCCCACTGTTTCTGGCTTTGTCCTCAAAAAGGTGAAGTCAATCACATAATACCAGGCAAACATCCACTCAGGTGTTTGCCTCTGCCTTCCTAGCTGACTGTTTTCTAGCCTTTTCATACGGTACTTTGAAGACCTGGAGTGCTTCCTGATAATGCACTGTAATTTAGCACCCAGCAATTGTTTCGATTTCACAAAATGGTAGGTTATTTTCTCTTGCTCCTGTCATAGATCACTGGACTGTGTGTGCACATGCACGTGTGTGCACATCTGCAAGAGAGGGAGCAAAAACGCTCTTTTCCCTCTCTAGCAGTGCTGCTGTTGATAGAGGCAGCGGCTCCACGCCACGGGTTCTCCAGGGGTTTCACTGCTGTTTGTTTTATGGCTGGTAGAAGTTCATGCTGAGTGTAAGGTTGTAGCTCTCACCTGAGACTTACAGTTCTAGTGAAAAATAATTGAATTCCGCCCCCCCCCTTCCCTCCCAGCAGCATCCACGGTATTGTATTAACTGCTGTATGTGCTGTTAGCTGCACACAGTTCACATGCAGTCTCCCTCTGCTCCTTGTTCCTGGTAACAGGGACCCAAGTCAGAGAAGAGGAAGCGAAGACGTGGCAGACAAGCTGAGGCAGAGGGAGCTGGAGGTGAAGAGGTGGAGAAGCAAGCTCTGCAAGGCCCAGTGGAGGTAGTCAAAGAAGTGGTGGCAGAAGATGGGACTGTCATGACGATCAAGCAGGTGATCTCTGGGCCTGCAGGAGACAAGGAGAGGTCTGAATCGGAGGAGGAGGAGGAGGAAGATGGAGCTTTGAGCCCACAAGTAGAGCCGTGCCCACGTTCGAATGCCATGCTGGCAGTGAAGCACGGGCTTCTCTATGTGTATGGGGGAATGTTTGAGGTGGGCGATCGCCAGTTCACCCTCAGTGACCTCTACAGCATCGACCTGCACAAGATGGAAGAATGGAAAGTGCTAGTGGAGATGGATCCAAGTAAGCTCTGGTGGTAGGATGTCTGTATGCCTTTAGTGTAGCAAAGCCCAGGATGTGGTTTCCAGCAGTGCTGTATTTTAGAAAGGACCTGTGGAGTTTCCTCAAGGGGTGGTGATGAGCTATGAACAGTGGTTCTTCCTGGACAAGAAATAGCTTGGAATTAAGGGATATGCAGCGTCTTATAGTGCTTTCTATGCACTGCAGAAACCTGTCTTGTCCAGAGATTTGCAGTGACTTCAGAGAGTGAGCTCTGGTCTGTCTGCTTTGAAAACCAAGACATGTAAACAGAGCGTCTTTATTCACTGGTGGCAAGTTCTAACCTTATCCCTGCGCTGGAAGCTCGCAGTCCACATGTGTGTAGCAGGCAGAGGGCAGAAAGGAAGGAGTCTCTCTCGTAATTGTGGAGCTGTAAAGAGCTTGGGAGGAGACTTGACTCTTGTCAGTGTTGGCATTAACCAGCTTGTCTTCCGCAGCTGTCCTGTGCTGTTTAATTCTTCCTGACTCTATTAGATCTCTTCCTGCTGTCCATTGCTGCCTGTCAGATCCAGGCCCTGTACAGTGTGGGTCTGCAAGGGAAATGAATACAGCAGGACTCTTAAGGAGCGTGTCTGACCTTGCCCTGGCTCCCTCTATGACATTCCTGGGTGTAGGAGTAGGAAGCAGGTTGTTATTTATTTCTTCTCTTTTCTTTCTAATCCAAGAAGCACAAGAATGGCTGGAGGAGTCAGAATCGGATGAAGAGGAGGATGATACGGAAGGTGCAGAAGGCGGGGAAGAGGAAGAAGAGAGCTCTGAAGAAGAGAGTGAAGATGAAGAAGGTAATGATTAAGATGAATGTTTACTTCTTACTAATAGAAAGTGTGTTTTGGTACAATACTTGCTGGCATCCAGGTCAGATTTTCAGCGAAGTTTTCATAGTACACGGTTCTCAAGGAGTATAGGAAAAATTTCTTTGGCTACTGAGAGGTTTTTAGGTTATTACATTTAAACACGTAAACTGAAGCGTAGCCTTGGATGGGTTGGCACATGGGAGAGCAGATTGACTTCATTAGCTGTTTGTGACCTCTCTTTCTCTCTTCCTCTCATTGTGTACCAGGAGAGGAGCAACACCCATCTGTTCAGCCTGATGAGAAGCACGCAGACTATCTGTCCCGGACGGAGCAGTATTGGATTAAACTAGCCCGGAGCAACATGGGCCCAGATGCCAAGGAGAAGAAGGTGGTGAAAGTGGCACATGCCATGGCAAAGACATTCTATGAAGATTCAGTCTAGCCGATGTTGAGGCTGTTCTGTGAGTGCAGAAACATGCTGGGAGCAGTGGTTGGCCCCACTGAAATCAGCCTGATGTGCCAGGCAGTCAGTGTATCCAGAAAGCTCCCTGGAACTCCATATGAGTGCCTCTGGGCTGACCTGTCGCAGTATGCCGGGTTGGTAAATGCTCTCAATGTGCTATTATTCCCCTGGAGGTTATGGGAGGATCTTGAGGAACAGGATTGCTGTCCAAGCACTTGTTCTTCTGAGAGTGGAGTACATAATACTGTCATCATTTTGTTCAAAAGTTGTTTGGAGTCTGTGAAGACAAACTGCACATCACAATGGTTCTCTAGTCCCAAATTCCCTACCCTTACTGGGGCCAGAACTTGTCCCCAGGGATGTCTATAATAAATTTCTTTGTTTTGTTACATCAAATTGGTTTTTCTCGATCCCATCCATTTTTTTTTTCTCCTTTCTGCCAGCCTGTGGAAGAGGGATTGCTGCCCCCTCTGTGAAATATGCAGGTAGTGGTAATAAGATGCACCAGCAGCCCTGAGGTGTGGCTGCATTGTCTGGAGAAACCTGGGAATCCTTCCGTAGGTTGTCTGTATGGGAGCCACCGTAATCCCTGATGCATGCAACAGAATAAGTCTCTTCCTTTTTAGCATTATCTGTAATGGGTTTTGCTTTTGCTTGTGGAATTCCCCACTTCAGTTTCTCACATTAGCCAAGAAGCAGTTGTGATCAGTGAACAGTTTATGACCAGTGAAACGTCCTACCTTGAGACCTGATGGCATTTTGAGGTCAGGAGGAAGTGGGCTTACACACAACGGGTTTTTTCATCCCTTCTTCCTTGACTCAGCCCTTCTTCTCAAAGCATCTCTTTCCTTGCAGCAGAGCAGTGCCATTTGCCCACAGAGACAACAGATGGGATACAAGCGTGTCTGTTGCAGCAGGCAAGTGATGACTTAAGTTGACACCAGAAGGCACTGGCTGTCCTTGTGCAGAGAAATCCAGGGTGCCATGGGTATTCTTTTAGCAGGGGCATCACCAGGGAGCCAGCTCTCAGGAGAGCAGTACTAGGTCCTACAAGGTTAATTAGAATGTAATAAAGGCTAAGTAGAGCAGGCTGCCCATGTGATTTAATTGTCAAGGTAAAAACATGTTTGACAGGGAGGAGCCTTGCATGCAAAATAATGGGAGAGGTGCAAACAACTCATTTATAACCTAAGCAAGAATCTGTAGTGCTCACTTGGCTAACAGCAGCTTTGTGTGTTTGTGACAGCCATGGGTTTCTGTGCAAAGTTTTGAGGAATCTGCCACTGAGTTGCATTTGCTGACTTTTTTCCTTTCCGCCCTTGTTTGAAAATAGTGGTTTTGAAATCACAGCATCTGTGCACAGGGCTCGGTTCCAAAGGCCCCGCCAGAGAAAGGAATGTGCACTTTTTGCCAGATCTACTTTATCATTTTTTTTCCCCGTTGATTATTTCTAATACAGACACATACCCGGAAAGAAGTTTTCCCCCTCGCTGAAACCTGGTAGCGCTGTGCCAGGGATGGAGAGTAGTTCTGAACGGTGCTACTGCAGCCACAGGGAAAAAAATCTCCCTCCGCCCTTCTCCGGTACAGAGAGTTGGATGAGGGAAGCAGATGCATCAGTCGAGCTGCAGTCTGTGCAGTGATAGTCTGAGGTTTTTCCTTTCATCTTTTGCTCGAGGGCTCTGGAACGTAGTCGTGGCTGTGCTCGGTGCCAAGCTAAGGACGACTGGGGAAGGCACAGAGTGGAAGTGACAGGCTCCCAGCACACCGCTGGCCTCGCAGAGCCCAGGGAGAAGGGGCTTTGGGGTGGGTTGGAGAGGAGATGTTGGCTTCCTGGGGCTGTTGTGGCTGTGCTGTGAGATTGGGCTGACCCAGGAGTGCAGTTTGGTTCAGTTTCTCCTGGTGCTGGGGTTTTGGTTGAGCCAGCATAGGGGGAGGTTGGTCTTACAGCCCGGTGCAGGAGGTGCTGGTGGCCATCCTTAGGCTGCGTGCTGGGAGGATGCTGGCCTGGCCTGGAAATTGAGGCTCAGTTGTCAGCTCTGACAAAATGAGCCTGTAGCACTGTAATTGGAACAGCCTGCGTGGGGACTGAAGCCCACACAGCGTCCGCTCTCTCTGGAGCATTTGCAGCCGTTGGACTTGAGACAGAAATTAATTCTGGTGCATCTGCAGCCACTGCTCAGAGGAACAAACGAGACAAATGCAGCACTCCCTCGGAGCCTTGCAGCCAGCGACAGCCGCAGGATGTCTGGGCACGCCGGCCCATCTCATGCTGGTGTAACCCTGGAAGCCTTGGAAGCTGTCACGTGTTGATTCAGCAAATAAAACCTCTGATAAAAGGTAAAAGATTTCCATGGTGGAAACCTGAGCAGGGAAGCCTGATTATGACTACTATGCTTGGTGCCTACAGAGGAGATTCTGCCCTGGACTTAAATTTAAGCTGTGATGCTTTGGTGTCAGGCTGTAACGGTACTTCAGTCTTCTGAACATTGACTAAAAGTCCACTGAAGCCTGTTGCTGGGTCAGATAGCTGGTAGTTTTTCATGTATTAGGCCCAAAAAAAGAAGGAGGTAAGTATTTTGCAGCCAAGCATCAGTGAAATGCCTAAAATGATACCCAAGGGAAGGGCTGGGCCTAGAATTTGGTGGAAAACGAGGAGCTGAGAAACTCCAGCAGTGTCTGTCATAGGAATAGTTATTCTTGTCTGATTTGTGCAAAGAACAGCTTGTGCCTTTTTTTTTAATGTATGAACACCCAGATAAAATTCAATTATTCCTTTGGCATCCTTCAGAGCATTGCATTTGCCCATCTTGTTGTAAAGGGGTGAATACGTAAACATTTACATAGCACAAAGGGATCTCAATTTATTATATCTGGAAACATTTTTTTTTCAGCTAAAAGAAGGCTGAAAGATATATATATATATTTAACTTTTTGAGGGAACTATTCAGTAATTCCTTTTCTTTTGGGCCACACGCATCCTGTAATTGCATTGTAAGCAACACGGCGAAATCAGGTTTTTCTATCACACTTACATGCACAGCTAGAAAGGAGAACAGAGACCAGGGCGAGTGCCAGCTGGAATGCGTTTTACTTCAGGAGCTGCACAGCAAAGGCTGCGGTAGAAGGTGAGTGGTTTCACATCTAGCTCGAGCTCAGCTTGCAGCACATGCTTCTCCCCACATTAGTGTGTGATTGGGGTGTGGAAGCGCGTGAACCGTGCTGTGGTGCATGCCAGAGAGCATCCAGGGTAAGCGGGCTGGCCCAGAGGTGTGAATCCCACTTTGTGAGGGCAAAGGGGGAAAGGGAACACAGCAACTGCTTCAACTTCTGCTGGGAACCAGCAGTTGGCCCAACAGCAGCAGCATCCTTCACCAGTAACCCGCGGTGACTTCGCGTGGTGGGCAACCAAGGAAAGAGCCTGGGATCAGCGTGGTCTGTGCTGAAGGGGCTGGGGAGCAGCTCTGCAGCTTACAGGAGTCGTTCTCACAGCTTGTCCTTCCGACAGGACCTGGTACCTGACACCAAAACGCAGCTGCTGCTGGGGCGGGTGGCGCCTGCTTTTCTGCAGGAAGGAAGGGGCTGGGTGTTGGGGTCCTCACCCTGTTAAAAGAAGTGAGTCTGGCAGGGAGCCCGAGTCCTGCTAGGCTCAGTGCTGTTAACGGGGTACCAAACTGGGGCTGGAAGGCAGATGACAGCCAAAGACAGTTCTAAAAAATTCCTACTTTCCTCCCTTAACTTGCCAAAGCCTATCGGGACATCCCAATACTCCACGGGTTTCAGTTAAGCCCTTCATCATCGATACAACATCAATTTGCCTCTCTTCCTGTCGCAGCCTCGAGTTACTTATTTTTTTTTTTAGCAGTACCAAGGCTTCACAACTGCACAAAACAAATAGCTGCAGCAGCAGCTCGCTATTTCTGCAAGATCAGGCCCAGGAGGCCCACCGCTCGCAGCAGCCAGGTCTCGGGTGCAAGCAAAGCAGACGCCAGATGGGCTGGTGAGAAGCCGATGTGCAGGCGGGCGGAGGGGCTGTGTTCCTTCTTTCTTGCCTTCCCCAAAGATGTGGTGCCAAGCCAGCTGTTGCTCACAGGGGTGTCCTGGCCGGAGGGTGCCCACGGGGGATGTGCAGCCCTCGTGTCAGCTCCGGCACTCAGCACAAGGGCAGGAGGGGCGGCGGGTGGGCTGCTTCCTCCAGCCCCTCTGCTGCAGGAGCATAAAATCACTGCCGCAGCCTACAAAGTACGAGATAAACCTTCGGCTGTTCCCGTGCATCTGTCGGCGTGGACATAAAACAGCAGGGATGGACGCTTTACACAGATTTATACACCACGGTGACGGACGTTTTAATGTGCCTTAGGTAGATAGGTGTGAGTCCGGGGCTCGTAAGACAGGGAAATATGCTGAATTACCTCTCTCCCCGGGCTACTTCTCAAGAATATTTCTGGCCTTGGGCAGATGTGAAAAGCCCAGGACTAAGACAAATTGCTCAGCTCCCCCTGATTAATAAAGGCGCCGTTATTTTTAAACACGGGGGGTGGGAGCCAATTAATATTAGTCTTTGGCTATCTCTCATGCTGAACAGACTTCAGCCCGACCAAGGATTTATCCCAAGGAATAAAGAGATGAAAAATCTGAGTTGCGTTTGCTGTGCTGTGTCTGCACATAACTGCTGGTACGTGGGCAAGAGCAGGAATAACTAGTCGGCCACCGGTGTGAAAAAGCTAGCCGTGAAATCACCAGTGCCTGTCCTTGGTAACGAGAGGCATTGATAATGAGACACATCTAGATACCATACCGTGTTTGCATGTATTTAACCTGCTCCCTTGTGTCATGCACTCCACCGAAATGCACCAAAAAAACTTCTCCAGAGTCTTTATGAGGAGCTGGGGCCGGAATTACAGAATGCATCACAGAGCTCCCGGGGCTGCAGCCACAACAGGGCATCGCTGGGTTCCTCTCAGGCACGCAGCAACCATTGGAGAGTACAAAAAGGTGACTGAGGAAAAAGGAAACGCCAAAAAAACAGTGGTGAGGTACCAAGAGGGTGGAGACTTCTCGTGGAGCAACAGGAGGTACGTCGGTGACATCTGCCCTGTCCACCCATAGCCCTCGGCCTGCAAGGGGGAAGGAAGAAAAACTGCGACAGGGAGGGAGAAAGACCGTGTAAGGAAAAGAACTGAATTTAACTGGCACATGCTCTAATCCTTAGTTTATTTCTGGTTAAAAATATAGCAATCCAGTGCAGTGTAATAAGAAATCTGCTGAAAAGGTAGCAGAGAAACAGCTAAAACAGAAGCAAAGCAAAGCTGAGGCCGCGTTCAGGGCTGTTCCCACAGCTCTGGGTGGGAAATGCCGGGGAGGGTCCCCCCCCGCCTCCCACCCCGCTGCAGCCGTGCAGGGGCCACATCCTGCATGGGGCTGCGGACCCACGGTGGGGACACCCGGGGGGGGGGAATTTTGGTCCCCAACCCGAAGGGAGCAGCATCGCCGAGCTCCCAGGTGGGGCAAGACGGCGCTCGTGGTGCCAGGGCACGGGAGGAAACCCTGCGGGAGGGCTTGGAAGGCGCCGGGACGCCGGCCGTAGGCGGGCGGCGGAGCTAAGACCACGCTCTGGTGATTGGGACCATAACAGCTCAGAACAGGGATACGGCATCTTTAATGAGTATGCATATTATCAGGGGGGAGACAGGGGAGGGGAGAAAATCAAGGCAGGCATATTACAAAGATGGTAGAAACGAACAAATTAAGTGACATAGAAAAAAAAGAAAAGAATACATCCTTAGAGGCTGCCATTGCCAATGACGTTTGTTTTTTTGTTTTTCTTTTTTTTTCTTTTTTTTTTTCTTTTTTTTTTTTTTTTTTTTTTACAGGGACATGTTGGAAGCTGGAATATACATCCTGCATTACAAAGTGCAAAATACTACATGCTCAGAGCCCAAGCATGATGTCTGAAACAGTCCACAGCAAGATGTAAGAGACAAACCCACCACCCTCTCCCTCCTCTCTGGGACATGCTCCAGTGCTCCTCCCCAGATGCCTTTAGAAAAAAAACATTTTTATTTTTTTTTAACCTTATTTTGCTTTATTTTACGTTATACTAGGTGGGTCGGAATCGAGCCCTCTCTCCCCGCCAATCTGCTCCCTGGCACCTCTGTGCATGGACGTGTTTGGGATGGGATGCTCGGCGCGGAGTAGTGCTGCTCCTCGCGGGTCGCCGTGGGCTCGGGGGTGTTGGGGTGGGGGGGAAATCTGGGCACAAATTCTGACCCAGGAGAAAGTGAACAGAAAGCAGCCCGGGGTGGTTTTCCAGCCCTGCCGTGAGGGGGAGCAGCCCGGGAGGAGGATTGAAGGCAGGAGGGTGGTGGGGCCGCCGCTCACACCTTGTGTTCCCCGTTCCCCCCCCGCCCCATGGGGTTTCGCAAAACACCCCTTGCAGCTTGGTTTTAAAAACAAATAAAATGGGGCCGGGCGCCCTCCTCCCGTCCGTCACATCCAGGCAGGGCTCGTGCCTTCCCCGCGCTCCTTCTCGCCTCCTTCTTCCACCGACTCTTCTCCATTCGTGACGGGAGAAGGGAAGAAAAGCACCGGCTGCCTGATTTTGCTTTTCTCTCCCATTTACTTTAATCGTTAAAGCTGTTGTGGATTTCCCTGGGAAGCTCAGCCTGGAGCATCCCAGGACCCGTACACATGACACGGAATCTCCCCACAGTCCCCTCGTCTAGTCTCCGTTTTGGGTTGGTTACCGTTGTTACAAATAGATATTTTTTTTTTGGGGGGGGGGGTTGAGGGGAAGGGAAATGAGGTTTTATTTTGTTGGGATTCCTTCTCATCCTTTCCAGTGTTGGGGGGGCAGAGTGTTGCTAGCATTTTGCCATGCCACACAGCATAGTGTTATACAAGCAAAGAATTTTGGCTAAAATCCAAAAAACATTACCCAGGAAAAAAGGCAAACTGTGAGTGAGACTCGATCGTTTGTTGTTCTTCTGTGAAAAGACTTGGAAATTGTCGTAGGACAGTTCGAGTTATGATTTTTTTTCCCTTTTTTTTTTTTTTCTTGTTGTTGTTTGGTTGTTTGTTTTTTTTTTCCCCCATTCATACATGTAACTGTTATTTTTGCAAACAAGACAGTCTTGAGTTAGATGAAAAAGTTAATAAACAAAATGGCGACTCCGATATTTAGTAAGATCACCATGACTACCAGAATGGGAGCTGAGCCCTGCAAGAGAAAGAGAAGGAGAGGAGTTAGGAGGTGCCCCGAAGGTCTGCCCACGGCCAGGGATGTGCACCCCGCAGCGCCCGACCCCAAAGCACCTGCAGGGCCTCGGGGCCACCACTGGGGCAGACGCTGGAGCCAAGCATTAGCCCAAGTGGGGTGGGGGTCCCGATGTGAGCTCCGGACCCCCTGCCTGCCGGGCAGACCCCTGGACCTACACCCACCGCATCCATCCGGTGAGATGGCTCGTGGACTCCCCCATGTCGTGCACGTGGGAAATCTGACCTTAATTAATGACCAAAATTGCTTGGTTATCCAAGGTGGTCAACGAAAATAATAAAAAGTATTGGATTTTCTGGTTCCGTGGGGATGCTTTGGAGGCGTCTCCAAAGGACCCTTTCCAATAAACACCATTGATAGAGCAGGTAACCTGCTGATGGCAAAGGGCAGGCCACTGGTGGTCCCCAATAAGGCAATGTTTTAGTACATTTTAGGACATTTTATAACTTTTTCTGAGGTTGATATGGACCAAATTCCACTCTCGGGGACTACATGGGAAACATCCCAGCAAGGTGTCGGTGTGGGAACGCCTGCCTGTGGCGGTCACAGAATCATCTAGGTTGGGAGAGATCTCCAAGACCACCTAGTCCAACCTCTGACCTAACCCTAACAAGTCCTCCACCAAACCGTATCGCTAAGCTTGTGATCCGTGTTTCTGCCCTGGCATCATCTCACCCGACATTCCCCAGTTCCCTGCGGGCTGCTTCCCTGAGCTCCCATCGCGGCCGACTCGGATGTGCCGGACCCCCTGGGCACCCCAGGCACGATGGACATCACCACGCAGCACCAGGCCCGCAGCCTTCCGCCGCATCCTGATGCAGAACAGCCCCAGAACACCCACCCTGCCGCCGCGGCCCTGCCGTAAAACGTTTGCTGTCCTAAAGCGTTAACGCGGCTCGCGGCGGGGTGAGCGAGCGCGCGTGCGGGTAGGCGGCAGCTATTTCTCGGCGTCGCTGGGATCCTCGGCTATTCCCGCTGCGACGGAGCTGCGCCAGCCTTAACCGCCTGCGACGGTGCTGGTGCTCTGCTCGGCACCTCGCTCCTGCCCTGCGTGCCTCTTTTTTTTTGGGGGGGAGGGTTGGCGGCAGGGTGGGCGCCCTTTGCGAGCCAGTCCTTGTGCCGGTCTGCAGCGCTGCTGGAAATTATAAAGAGAAAAGGCTCCTTGCTGGACGGGGCCGGTTTCTGCTCTGAGCAGGCTCTGATTCAGTTCGCGTTTGGGAGTGGGTGGGAGCGCGGATGCTGGAGCTTGCTGGCAAGGCATGTTTGTAGCTTAGCAACAGGGTCAGGGGAAGCCAACCAAACGCGGGGATTGCAGAGAGCCGCTCCTGGCAGCCAGGTATCCACGCCTGGCTGCTTCCAGCAAACCTCTCCGCCTGCACCACGCAAAGCCTTTTCCGAGACAGAAAGCACCCCCCCGCTGCCACTCCTCCCCCCAGGCCCCACGGCTGCCAAGCGCTGCGATGCGCTCTGTTATTTACTTTCGGGGGGTTTAGCTTCATTTCAGAAGATTACCGGGTTTTACGATTTTTGAGCTCGTGTTAATGCAATAACAGATTGCGGGCGATTATCACTGTCATTGTTTCTGTTGGCAGGGCACCACGGAGGCACAAAATGCATTCGGTTCCTTCCACCTCGCAGCCAGGGGCGGACGGAGCTGCTCTCATACTTACATCAGCCTCGGTCCGCTCGCGGTTTGATTTCCCCTGCCAAAGAGGCAGTGACCATTTCTGCCCTCGCTCTGCTCTGACTGTTAAAGGTCTCGGTAGCAAGCAGCATGCAAACTTAGCCACCGGCTGGCACGAGCCTGGGATGCTCTGGAGGCTGTCACAGGGCTGGCTGCCCCGGAATTCCCTGGTGTTTGAGCTTTGCCCTCACAAACACGGACGCTTTGGGATGGACCTGCTGGCCTGACCGAGAGCGCAACCCTTTGGTACCTGTGGATGGTGACGGGGTGGGATTTATACACCAGTGCGCCCAAGTTGTGCCCTCAGCCAGAAAGTCAACAAACCGAGTGCCGTGCACACGCTCACAGCAACAGGGTTCCCACGCACGAATGTTTTGCTCAAGTCCCTGGTTCAGTTTGCCCCCATTTGCCTCTTGTGTCCCCTCCTGCTCAGTGCAGAGCCAGGAGACGGCGCCTGCTTTGCCACTGCCTATTGGGGTCTTCCACATTGGCCAGCAAAAATGTCCCAGAAAGAGGATGCCCTGGGAGGGAAGGGCCTTTGCAGCCCGGGCAGCCCAAACCCAGTGGTCTGACAACCCACAATTTCTGCTTCCTTTTTCCAGCCCCTTCTTTTTAAGACCCTCTCCCCTGTGCTAGCTCCAGCGAGGACCTCCCCGGCACTGGCACCCTGCTGGTATCGCACCCGCAGCTCTTAGCAGGGGCTGGAGCCCTGCCTGCGGCAGCTGGTCACATAAACAGCTTTGGGCCTCTGAAACCTCCGTTTTAGTTCCAGCTACGAATCCTGCTGCACTTCGTGGTGCTTATGTCTGGCTTATTTCTAACTCCTAAGGTCTCTGCGCCTTCACCTCTGCTCAGAGCAACGCCTGCCCTTCTCCCCTTTGATGGCAAGGCTGGGACATGTCATCGGCTCCCAAGAAGAGATTCCCGCTCAGTGCCCATGCAGAAGATGAGCCCCTTCTGCTTTTCTGCTTTGGCAGAGAGGTTCTGCTGGGCCCAGCCCGGCAAGAGGTCAGCGAGCTGCCTTCAGCCGGAGCTGCGGACACCGTTTTGGACCTCGCAGCCCTTACAACGCTATGCCACGTGCAAGACCTCTAACATGAG
Source organism: Oxyura jamaicensis (assembly GCF_011077185.1). Classification (NCBI taxonomy): domain Eukaryota; kingdom Metazoa; phylum Chordata; class Aves; order Anseriformes; family Anatidae; genus Oxyura; species Oxyura jamaicensis. The sequence goes on along the minus strand of NC_048903.1, from coordinate 18,971,165 downwards.
CCACCCACATTCAGGAATGAGAGAAATCGCCCTTAGTTTGCAACTTTGCATGCTGCTTTCGTAGCTCGGTGGTGCTTTACCTCATCTTTGGCCTCCTTGAGCCCTGGAGAAGCCCAGAGAAAACCCTGAGGGCAGCAGCATCGCAGGCTCTGGGCTGATAGGAAGCCAAAGGTTGAGCTCATTTTCCCAACCTGGGGATCGTGTGCCGCAGACAGCAAGCAGCCTGCAAAACTTTCCTTTTTCCTCCTTCATTTGTTGTTTTTGTTGAAGCTGCAGCACCTTCTTTAAGCAGGAGCTGCTGGGGGCTGTTCAGCCAGCCCTGCGTGCCGAGCAGGAGCTGGGGCACAGCACCGCGGTGCTGCCTGCCGCCCAGACAGAGCCTTCAGGGCCGGATCCTGCCTCCCCAGCCCGCAGGCACCACCTGGGAGCATCCTCTCACCCGATTTTAGCTTCTAAACCTCAGACATCCAGGCTGCGCCAACCCTCGGGGCCGTCTGTAGAGTGACGTGAGTCGAATTCCACCCAGCACGGCGACCAGCCTGGCTCGGGGAAAGGAAAAACTAAACCCAGCTCGGGTGTGCCCGGGCATTCGGCTCGCATATGGGATGGCGGCGAATTTCATCTGCAAAATCTGGCGGCTGTGGGGCTGGGATTTCAGTTTATTTTATAATAAGCTTCCTTTGCAGGAGGGGTAAGGTGCACCAGTACCCGCTAGGTGACGGGGTGCTTCTGGACAAACGGGGATAACCTCCAAGGACTCCAAGATTTTCTCCAGAGCTGAAAGGCCTGGCACACAGATCCAAAGCCGTGGAGACACTAAAATGTGAATAAACCCTCACGGCACAGCAGTAGTAACGGAGCTCATCGCCGCAGAAGTAATGGGTGAGAAGCATCTCCGTGAAGCGCTGCGAGCTTTCCGAAGGTTTCCTTCAGCCTCTCGTTTCTGGCACGCTTTTTGCAGCCCCGGCTGTGGCTGCAGCTGAGCACCACCAGCTCTGCCCCACCGTTCGCTTTGTTTGTGTTTCGTTTTTTTTTTTTCCCTTTTTACTGCTGTGTAGCAACTTGAGTCTTACTGGGAATACAAGGGACAGCTGGTTTACAAATAAAGTTGTGGCGTAATTAATTTAAGTATTAGCAATCCGTTATTACCTGTTATTGCAGCTCTGTCTCTGCCATGGAAACCTTCGTGCAGGTTACCTAGGAATCCCTCTGGGATCTATTAGGTCTAATTACGAAGGACTGGGATCAGCAAAAAGTACATAGGCATTGTTTTCCAGGCTCAGCACTAGGAAAGTGCTGAAAACTTCGCAGCTCCGCGACATTTGTGCTGAATTGTCACAAAACTGCCAGGAACAGGCTGCTGTGAGACAGTTAAGGAACATTTGTCAAGAGAAGCAAGAAGGGACTGGCTGCACCTTCTCCGATGTGCTGCTGCGTCCCGGGGCTCGATGGTTTTAAGGTTTTGGTTTTCTTTTGGTCAAAAGCTGGCAACTGACCCCAACTTTCTTAAAGCCAGACGGCGGCGTAGGGGTGGGCTCAGAGCCCTCAAATGGATCCAGGATGACGAAGTCAGCGGGGGGCACCCTGCTGTTACATCGGAGGGCTCCTGAGATTCAACGCGTTGGAAGAGGATGCAGTCGAGCTCAGCAGTGCATTTCTCTCCAAGCATTATTTACCTTGTGTTGTTACGAGGAATGCCACGATGTCTGCACATCAAGGAGATGAGAGGAAGAGCAGCTTCTGGTTGTTATTTAAGAGGCAACGACCCCCAAACTCTTTGTGCACCTGGCAGCTCCTCCTGCACTTGCTGTGGTCCCTGCATTGGTGCCTCCCTGGGCAGGGCACCCATCTCCAAGGGGTGATATTCCTCCTTATCCCCTTGTAATTATTACTGCTCACGCTTGTTTGTGTGTGTGTGTGCTGGGCCACGGCCACTTGGGATCGGGTTGTGAACCTGCTGTGAGTTTATTTAGATGAGGTGAGAGAAACAAGGAAAACCCAGGCACAGCTGCGTTAGGAGACCTGGGGAAGGCTCCTGATGGGGAAAGAAATAAAGGAAAAATGTGAAAGGGAAAGCCAGAGAGGACCACAGGGTTTAGTCCCAGGGATGCTAACCACAAAAACATCCCCAGGCGCCTTTCCCAGGCTGGTGCACAGGCAGACGGGACCGTGCACAGCATCCTGAGATGCAGGTGAATTTTGGCACTCCAGTGCCTCTGGGCAGCTTATATTCCAGCCGAAATTCAGGGATGGGGATGGGGGCGAGGGGCGGGGGTCCCTGCCCAGCCCTGCCTTTGCTGCGCTGCTGCGGTGCTGGGGCTGTGCCGGGGCTGGCTCCGGCACAGCGCGGCGCTGGCTGCAGATTGGCTGCCTCCTCCTTGCTTTCCCCAGCGACAGGGAAACCTGCTCAGAATCTCTGGGTGGAAAATACACCCATCGCACAGGCAGCAGGAGAAAAGATGCTGCGGCTCCCGGAGCCCCTCTCTGCCATCCCCGGCTGGCTCGGGGGGGGGTCTCTGCCATCCTTAACCCCACCGACAGCTTGCAAACTTCGTTGCCAGCCCCAAACCTGCAGCTGTTTCCTCTGGTTCTTTGCAACAAGAGGCAGCAACCGGCTGAGACCGCTGAGATTTTATCCGACAGCTTGTGACAATGGAAGAAAATGTCGGGGGTGGCTGGGATTTTTGGCTGCTGCCCCGCTGTCGGGCTTTCTCGGTGGGATGAGACAGGGGGAAGTTAAAGGGCCAAGTACCGAGCCTGCTCGCATGCCCGGGGAGTTTTCCCATTGCCTTTAGCGAGACCACAGTGCATCCCTAGAAGTCTTCATCGGGATACCTGTGATTGCTCCTGAAATGAGGACAGGCAGAGGAATCAGGCTCCGTGCGTGCCTGAGCGCTGCCCTTTCTCTCGGGCATGCTGGGGACCTGTGTGCCCGAAACACTTCTGTTCCTTTTTGGGAACTGCAGATGTTCAGCACCTGCAGGACAGGGGCTACGTGCTTTTATCCCCAGCCCTAAAAATAAGATGTGTTTCTTGTCGATGGATAAAAAGGGTTGCTGGCATTTTAGAAAGCCTCTTTCCCCTTCCAGCGGCTCGACAATTCCTTTTTTCCTTCCCTGTTTTAGACCATCTCAAAGGCTCTAGGAAGCTCTGAAGTGTTCAGACACAGGCTTGAGCTTTTTGCCTCGTGGTTCCTTAAGGCCAGAAAGGATGGTGACGTCCACAGAAGTCCCTTAATCCAACAACACCGACACTGGTCCGGGCACGTTGCTTTCCGATTTCGTCTGCCCAAGCGATGACAATCGATGCGAGTTTGTTCTGTGTGCGCAGGGGTCAGTGCACACGGAGACACGGAAAGATCAGGTGCCTCCGAGGGTGATTTTAAAGTGTTGGCGTGAGCGCAGCGCCGGCTTGCTGACCCTGAAACCCCAACATCCCCTGGTAGCAGCACTGAATTTCATCAGCGTTATTGAGCAGCGGACTCAGGAAATGACCTTTTTAAGAGGAGTTTTCAGTCGCTGATGTGCAGCCCCCATGGAGGGGGGCTCTGGGAGCTTCTTTTTAAGGGAGTGGTGAGAAATGACCGAGAAGACAAAGTTCCTGGAGCTCATATGGAAACTCATGCGCCCAGCTCCCCTGCAGAGGTCTGTGTCCCCACGTGCAAAAGGCTGGAAACCAAGGCAGCCGGCGGCGCCATCCTCAGCCTCACTGCTACGAGAGAAACCCTCTTAGCACGAGAAACCCTCTGAGCATTATCCTGAGGGATAACTTCCAGCTGGGCTTTTCCAAAGACCTTTCCCCAGACCTGCATCCCTGCCTCACTCCATGCCAGCCCCGACCCAGCTGCGTTTGCACTGAAGCTGGAGCTGGCTCCCAACCTCAGAGCCAACCCACAGGGCTCGTGGGCGTCCCGTGTGGAGCTGCTTTGTGGCAGATGATTTCTGCACCAGGCTTGCCGGGGAGGCTGACCATCATTCTGGACAGGGATACTCGAGGTAGGGCCAAGATATCCCTGCTGAGCTACCAGCATCCTGCTCGGCAGGCACCTTTCAGCAGCGGCGCAGCTGCCCGGAGCGGAGAGGTGCCCTTTTGGGCGAGCAGCTCCCCAGATGGCAGCGCGGCGGCTCGCAGGGAAGCGGCTGTCACGCAGGCTGCAAGGAGTGGGCACGCACACACGCACACGCATGCGTGCGCACACGCAGCCCCCCCCCAGGAGCCCTCGCCTGCGTGCCGGAGGCAGGTGGAGAGCAGGGAGGAGAGGCTCCAGCATCCCCGCTGAGCGAGGCTTCGGGGAACAGGAGCCCTCTGGGCGCAGTGGTTTTCGCAGAACGGAGCCTTCCCCTCCTCTTCCTCGAGGATGTCTGTGCTCCCTGGAGGCAGAGGTGCTGGGTGGAAGGTGCAGGCGAGGTCGTGGTGGTGCACAGGAGGCCGGGACACGTTGGGTGGCACCTCCTGGTCCTCACCCTGCTGCTGCCGCTGCCCCCTCCCCGCTCGGCCGCTGGAGCAGCCCCCTGCTAGCGCAGCGCAACTCTTGCTAGAACAAATTGTTGCTGGCATTGTAGGTTATTTAAATCCACATATTATCCCTTCCTCTGTATTACATTAGCTTCCTCCCAAACCTTCGCCATCTGTTCCACCCTCGGTTATGAATGTGAGAAAACTGAACATGCTGCTTCGCAGCTACAGCACTTAAAAGGATGATGTGCAGCCTAATGGCTTTTCTGGGCGCTTTTACACGCAGCCTGTGCCCGTTCGGCGGTGTCGGGGGTTCACTGGACGTCTCCATCAAGGAGATGTTGCATCAGTGGCTATTTTTCCAAAGCTGCAGCTCGCCGACGTGTGTGGGGGTCCCTCGGAGCTCTCGTTTCTCTCCAAACCAGCAAGATGTGTCCTGCGGTGCGGTCCCCCAGCAGACACCCTGCGTGCAGCTCTTCGTAAATGCTGTGTGGGTGCTTGCGAGCCTGCGCCGAAGCTTGCAGGATGAATAGGAAGCCAGCAAGCTCCAGGGCTGCGTGTGGGGGTGATTTATCCACAGCCACAGCAGGGAAATTGTGGCAGCTCGGTAGCTGAGCCCTCCCCGCATCCCGGCTGCATCCCCCATCTCTGCTTCGCCCCCCGTTTGCTGCCTTCCCCTGGCTGCAGGCACCCAGCACCTTTGCCCTGTGGGCAGAAGGCAGCTGAAAGAAGGGGGGGGGATGCTGGAGGTCTGGCAACAGCAACCACACGCAGCAGACCACGAGGGCCAAACTTTCAGAGATGGATGAATGTCGTCTTTTATCAGCCCTGTCTCTCAAACAGCCCAAATCTCCTTCTGCTACGCTGACAGGGTGAAGGAGCTGCTCTCAAGGCATCCTGCAATCGCCACCGGCCTGGGCTGGGAAATTAGTGGAGCTCAGGCTTCTCCCGAGGCAGGGTCAGCTCCGTGCAAATTGCACCTGAGCTGCAGATGTCCACGCCGTCTTTGCACCACCTCCTCCCTCCCAGGCAATTCATCCCAGCCCTCAGCTCACTACCGATGGCTAATCGCTAACCGCTGCCTCTAATGCTCGAATTTAAGCCCATTAATTCCCTTCATCAAGAACAGATTATTCCCTTCCACTTTGCAGCGGCTGTGTCACACGGCTGAAGATTGCTTTGTCTCCTCTTCCCTAGCCTGAACAACTCCAGCGCTGCCCAGCAGCCGGTTGCTCCTCTAAAAGTCTCCAGCGAGCCCTCACCTCTCCCGAAATGAGGAGCCCAGAACGCTCCTGCACGTGCTTCTGTGTTTCACAAAGGAAAGCAACGAAAGCAGGCTAAGCCCTTTGCCATGTGCCCTGCGCCGTGACCACCGTACCCTCCTCCAGGTGGCTCAGGTCCCCAGCACAACGAGGTGACAAGGCCACGGCATCAGTGGCACACAGAGGTGGAGCGATGGGGAGACGCCGCGGGTTTGAGCAGTGATGTCATGTCAAGTTATGGGGTCATGTCACACTACTGGGTCACACCCTGGCCACAGTGACATTGTCTTGCTAACACCCAACCACAAGGAAGCATCACCAACCCCTCGCCTGCCCCTGCCTTTCCCCCAGGCGAACGCCCCAAGCCCTCCGACCCAATCCCCCAGTGATAAAACCGCTGTTCCCCCCGAGGCATTCTGCAGAGAAAACCCCAGATCCCCTTCCAGCACGCACCTATATGCACTACAGGAGGAGGGAGGGGAGGCTCGAGGTGTGGACGGGGGCATTTTTGGGGCTCAGTTGTGCCGGCAGTGCCACCTCCCCCTCCGCTCGCTGCGGTCCCACGACAGCTCTGCACCGGCTTTCCCAGCCAGCTTTCGACGCACGACTTTGCCTACTTACCGTACTGGATTTGAGCGCATCCCCATTGTCCTCTTCAGATTCTAGTGCAACAGGTAAGGATTTCTGTGGCGGGGAGAAGGTTAAGTCCCACCTTAGTAGCCGAGGCTCAGCTTTGTCCCCGAATCTCAGGTTTTCCAGTTTCTGCACCGTGGGCTCGGCAGAGGAAGCTGGCCTGAAATTCTCTTTGTTCTGGGACTTAGACCTCAGTCTCTGAACCCCGAAGCCCCGCTCTTCCCCGCGGTGGTCATCAGCCATGCTCCTGCAGGGTCCCCCTTTGCTATAGTGTCTTTTTTGGGTGTGAATCTCTTGCATATAAGAATCCATCCTCATGAGGGGCTTCATCTCCATCTCGTAGTTGCTCATCTTCTCCTCGTCTAGCTCAAGCAGCTTGGAGCTCCCTGAGCTGTGGTTGTGGGACCTGTGGTGGGAAGTCCAAGAAACCGTGGCCGGGGAATCTGTCCACCTCTCTCTTTGCTTGTGGTTGGAGGCCGAGTGTTTGTGCCCTCCGCTCCGGCCTCGGTAGTCTTCAGCGACGGAGGCCGACCCCAGCTGGCCGCTGCGCAGCGCCCCGCTTCGCACGCCGCGCGTCCCGCCGACCTTCTCTTCGCTCCAGCTGTTGGGGCGCAGGTAGTCCCCGCCGCGCCCCTCCAGCAGCATCTGGATCTCCCCGCCCCGCTCTTCGTCCACCGAGACCTGCCGGGAGAAGTGCGCGCTCTTGTTCCTGCAGGAGCCCAGCGGCGGCGTGGACGAGGGGCTGGCGGGGAAGCTCTGCAGCGGGCTGTCCTCGGGGGTCAGGTCGGACGGCGTCGTCCCTTTCCTGTACAGCTCGGGGCTCTCTTGCTGCAGCGGCGTGCCGGTGGAGAGGACCTCAATGTCGTCGCTCGAGTTCTGGCGCTTGGGCCTCTGGCATTCGAGCCCTTTTCGGGGAGGAGTCGGGGGGAAAAGAGAGAGAGAGAAGGGAAAGAGGATTATTTCTGTTCCGTGGGCGCACACCAGGTTTTTGGGGTCAAAGGGGAGGTCTGAGAGTGTTGCGTGGCAGGGCAACTGCGGGCTGGAGCAGGACATAGACACTACGCGCACCCTCTTGCTACTGGACCAAGAGAGAAGGCATGGCTGGCGTTACACCGGGCCCCCTTACACCCGCAGAGAGTCTCTTGGCTTTGGCCACAGGCATCGTTGGGATGATGCACGGCTGCAAAGCTGCCTCTGGAGAGGGGAGATGGCTTTGCCTTCCCTTTGGCTTCATTATGCGCTAGGGTTGTGCTTCTCACCCTTTTACGCCCCCTTGGCTCCACTGTCCATTTCCAGCTGATGTTTGCCTGTTTGCTTGGCCATGGCTGCTCCTTTAGCACCCACTGTTTTCACCTCCTTGGCTGCCCTCCATCCATCCTCCACCCCTGCTTGCTTGGGGACATGTGCAAGGGACCTGGTGCATGCATTGCAAACAGGACTCACAGCCGGCCAGCAGCCCCTGAGAGGTGGGAAGCTGCTCGCATGGTGCAGTCACTCCCTGGCGCCCCACGACACCGTTCCTGCGCTGTGCACAGCCCCGGTGGCTCTGGCCCTGCTGAGTGTGTCCCTGTCCACTGATGGTTTTTCCCATCAGCTTGTTCCATCGGCTCAGTTTGCAGGCACGGGAGGTGAAGAAGGGGAATCTCACCTCTGTTTTCGCATCAGCTACAGCAGGACGGCCAACGCATGGGCAGCTTGCCCTTCTGGCCAGCACAGCCTGCCTACCCCGTGCAGGTCCAGCCCCTTTGAGCCCAGGGAACACCAGGGGGCTGCTCCCTGAGGAACGGGGATTTAGGGAAGAGGACTTGAAGAGAGGTTGAGTGTCTTCCGCTGGAGGTGGCCAGCGAGTGGGAAGCGTTTTGTTCTCTGGGCAATTAAAAAATCTGCATCGTATTAATCCTTCGTGAGACATCAAATTATTTTGAAGGGGTGCAAGCTACCACTGGTTAAGTCTCATTTCACCCTCTCAAGGCATAGCTGTTCCCAGCTAAAGCCATGCTAAATTATGTGAATAATTTGATAAATATATTAACTGCCTAATGCCCCTGAAATGCATCTAATTGCAATTGCTATGGCTAGACAAGAAATGAGTCTCAAAAAAGGAAGAACTCAATTTCTTACCGTGGTTTAAAAATAAATGCTCTGAAGTGCCTGCTCTAATCTCTCTGCTTCTGCCGAGCAATTTTCTCTAGTGCATCTTCTTGGGGAGCAGCCGGGACGTGCCTTCACCCGCAGCCGTCCCCGCGCCGCAGTCCGGATGCGCGCGGGGGATGCTGGCAGCGAGGGGATGGATGTCCCCATCGGGGCACTCACGGGGGAGGCAAACGGGAGCAAGGCTGCTTGGAAATTTCCCGAAGGAATTTCTCGATGGCAAATAGGGGCTTCCAATGGCTGGCCATGTGTTTTTGTGGGGATTATTTGCCGCGGGAAATTCTGTCTGTGTTTTGGGACAGTGCTCAAATAGCTCGGTCCTCGTTTGTTCCCTGCATGTCTGGATTTCCCAGGATTTATCGGGGGCCCCTGGGAACTTCTTGTACCAGTGGGAAAATGTAGTGGAGGAGAAAGGTGGAGCTCAGCCCCTCTGCTTTCACGCAGAATAAATCTCTGGGAGCTCTCTGGGGAAAATACAGACAGGTGGGCTTGTGGCTGTTGTGGAGATGGTCCTGCTCCAGCCGTCCTCCTGGCTCACAGGTGGGACATTGAGGCAGGGAGGGAATAAATGGCTACGTAGGAGAAAGCTGGTCGTATAGCTCAGATAAAGGCAGCCACTGACGCGGACTCACCCAGAGGTGCCCTGCTCATCCCAGCCTTTGACTGATCTTCCCCAGTTCGGCTCTCCAGGGCTCTGGCTGGAGCTGCAGGGCCTTGAAGCTGTCCTCCAGCATCCTCACCCTGGAGACCCGCACTGGGGATCGCATTATTAAGCATCCTCTCATCCCAAATCTTCCCCACCCGGACCTGCAACGAGCTGTTTCTGCCTCTCCTTCTCTTCCCAGTGAGTTCCCCGGGGTTTGCAGCCCCGGCCGGGGCCGAGGGATGGCAGTGCCGGGGAGGTGTGGGGCGGTTCCTTGCGGAGGAACACGACAGATGCAGGGTGCCGTCTTGCCGGCGTTCGCCACCCGAGGATGTTCAACAATTATTCCGAGCTAAAATTAGCCGGGGAACACGTGATGTTCCTGGAAGAACCGTGGTGAGAGCGCTACGGAGGATGCGGAGCACCAAATCTGGATTTCCAGCAGGATGGAGGCAGCCGTGCCCGGCCACGGGCATCTTCAAAGCCATGCACATGCCCCAGGTTTCCCCACGTCTTGGCTGGAAGTGTTTCTTTTTTAATGTGCTCCTTCCCCCCCCCTCCACCCAGGCCTGACCCCCCCCAGCCAACGCGAGCCCCACCGCAAGCCGAGCCCTGCATCCCCGTCTAGCAGCTGGTAAAAAATGCATCACCTAAAAATATCTTTTTTAGAGGTGATTTAAAACAGCCAAGTCTCTCGGCAAAGAGGAAATGGAGATGAGGAATATCTCAGGGCTGAGGAAGCCCCAGGGGCCGTGCAGCTCAGCCTGAGAGCTCAGATCTCCGAGGTACAAATCGCAGGTCTGCAGGGAGAGGAGTGCCGAGGGGTGTTTGAAGAGGGCTGTGCTTTCTCCTGGCAAAACCAAAAAAAGATGGCAAAAGATGCCAGCATCCCTCGGCCTCGGCCACGCTGCTCCTGCCGGGGACCAGCACCCCAACGTGAGTCACCAGCAGCAGCCCTCAAGCGACGAAGATGAATGAGCAACGTTCAGTGAAAGAGCTGGAGGGGGGGATAATGATAGATGCCTCCTAATGAGGGTGCGGTGCAGGGAAAGTTTTGAATAAAGCCATTCGCATTTATTAATTACTATGTTAATTATTGCCGTGGGGACTTGGATCTCTCCCCTCCTTGCTATGTGCAGCCTTGGCGGGGCAAATCCTCCCTGGGCTGCACATCCCCGGCTTGTCCTCCCCGAGCCTTTCCTGGCACCAAGCCTCTCCTCTGGGCACCAGCTGCTCCTCTGCGGCCGGGGGAAGCCTTGTTCCTCGAGAAGAAAAGCTTTGGACAAGCCGGAGAGAAATGCTGGAGATGTCAGAGGGAAGGAAGATGCTTTCCAACCTGGCTCTGTGCGCATGTGAGCGCATGCAAAGCTATCAGGCAAACCCTGAACGTGCATTCCCTGACACCTTTGCGTGTGTGCTTGCACACCCAGGGGAAGGATTAGACAGGGCACACTTACAAAGCCCAGGCTTTCAGAAGAAGGCACAAACCAGGCTCTAGAAGCCATGGGGGTAAAACTGTGCCTGCCTTCAGGATCGTTGGTATTTGCATTTTACTTACAGAGCTCTTGGGTTGTTTAAGTTTTGGTTGGTTGCTTTTTTTGTTTGTTTTTTTTTGGATTTTTTTTTGTTGCTGTTTGTGCAACCATCAGAGATTAAACATTAAAAACGGGTCTGTTTCAGTGCAAAAAGCCAAGATCCCTGCAACAACACAAGTGCACAGTGTGGCTCGAAAGGCTGCTGATAGACCCCAGCAAGCCAGACCGAGCCTCCGTGCAGGGCTGAGTTTTTGCCGGTTTTATCACAGAACGCATCGTTATTTGCAACCCCCGGGGCTGGCCGGCGCGGCATCGTGCACTGACCGTTTTCCCTGTGCTGGAAGGAAGGCGAAAACTCTTTGGCAGTGATCCTGGCGATGCGCGCTTCCTCCTGGGCTTTCTGCGCCGCCGTCACGGCCGCCTCCGCCTTGGCCCGGGAGTGGGAGGTCCTGCAAGGCAACAGAGAGACAGGGATGTGTGAGCAGGGGGTCACGGCAGTGCCTGGGGGTTTCCCGGGTCCCCTCCCAGCAATCGCCACCGAAAGGGGTGATTTTGGCAGAGCTGCACCCAGGGCTGTCAGTGGCGTTGATATGCTTGGCCCCTTTGGGTGCTCGGCTCCAAGCAGTCGTGGTCGTGGAGATCTTTCGGGGGGTTTTGGTGCCGTGGTTGCAAAAAGGGCCGTGTTAGGTGCACGGTGAAGCCTTTGGTCTGCAAACGCCGAGCATCCCCAAGCCTCACCTCGGGCTTTCTGCAGCCCAGCACAAGGAGCCTGCCAAGAAAACCATCCTGCATCACTCGGCCGAGCCTTAAACCAAACCTCAGCCTCCCTCCGTGGGCCGAAGGGGTCAGAGCGAACACAGAGAAACCCAGAGTGCGCCCAGCAAACCCCACAGGGCCGTGGTGGAGGAGCCACCCCAGGGATCGGGATTTCTTTGGGAACGGGTGATGTTACCTCCATAACGTGCCACTCCCGTCAGCCTCGGGGGTTGGATCTCTAAATTTCCAGCCGGCGTTTTTTAACCAAAAATGCTCGCTTTCGGATGAAAAAAGATTGCCACCCCTGCCAGCACACATTTTGCATGAACCAAAATATGTAAATACAAGCAGGGGTTGTCACCGAGACCCTCAGCAGGGATCTCCTCGCTGGCGGCGAGCGCTGCCCCCTGCCCTCATCCATCCCCAGGGACCCCCAGGTGCCCGTGTCCGATGGCTCCGGTCTCACCCCCAGCCCCTCGGCACCGTTCCCGTGCTCTTCCCTGGAGCAGGTTCATCCCTTCCCCTTCGCTCAGCTCTCGAGGCACTTTAAAAAACTGCCTGTTCCTACCCGCCCCGGTGCAGGCAGCGTTATAAATAGCTCCGCTGATTTCTTTTCCCTCCAAAAGCAGGCCCTCCATCTCCTTTAATCATTTTTTTTTTTTTTTTCATTCTGCTGCTCTCTGAATTCCCTCTAATTTTTCGACATCTGCTCGGAGAGGAGTGCCATTTCTGACAGGCTCCTATAAATGGAAAATGGGGCCAGCAACGTCGCCTCGCGCCGCACCGCGCCGCACAAGCCGGGGACGTGCTCGTCTGCGCCCTGCCGCTTCTTCAAACCCAGGCAGGATGCCATCAACCCCTGCCCCCAGAGCCACCCTGCCCCTTGGTTTTAAGTGCTGGCAAGTTGTTTTTGCTCCAGTAAGTGTTTTATGCCTATAAATCGGCTGCTCTGCGGTGGCTGGGCACGCGCACAGCCCCTTCTCACAGAGGTGCAGGTCCCCCCCCGACCAATGCAATAAAAAATTGGTTGAAAATGTTTCAAAATCTGGGCTGTGAGGGGACAGCCAGGGCATTTCCAGCTCTTTTCCATGCTCCTGCAGGGATGGAGGGGTGGAAGAGCATGTCAGTGGCCCATCCCTTGGCAGATACCCCAGACCAGCCCTTTTAGGGGGATGCTCTGAGCATCTGGAAGAGGGGGGATGCAAAACTGCTCCCCTTGTTTGACATGGATGTGGTCGGTGCAAAAGGCTGGGGTGCTAGTCCCGTCGATGAAACCACCCCCGTGCCAAACTCAGTGCCAGCTGAGGCTTGAAATCAGGATGCTGGCTCTCTGAGGTTGTTACAGGGCCTGGCTTTTTTCCGTGGGGACTTCTCAGTGGTCTGGCCCCTGGCTCCTGATGATCCCCCACCCGCCTCTGCCTCCGCTCTCTCCTCGGTCTGGGAGCTGCTGGGGAAGGGCCCGTCCCTCCCGTGCTGCAGCGCGTTCGTACGGCAGGCTGCCCGTCCCCGCTGGCCTGATACGAAGGATTAATAATGTCTGGTGGTGTCTGGACCGGGCTCAGCAGGCAGGATTACACGCCGCCTCCCGGATCGCCTCCCTGGGGAGGCAGCTGGAGGCAGCGATCCATCACTTCTTCCAGGGAAGGAGGCTGCAAGCAGCGTGTGCCGCTCGCGAGCAGACCTAGGGACACGCTCCCCTCCCAAGGACCCGTGGGTTCCCATTTCTCCGCCAAAAAAGGGCCAAAAAATCCATCTCTTTGTGGTAGATGTATATCCATCTCTGGAAAACTCGCTCCGGTGACTTCTGGAGCGGTTCCTCCCCGTGGATCAGCCCAGGACGAGCGGCAGTTTGGGGGTTCAGCCCAGGCAGAGTTAAACTCAACCCCCTGAATAACTCCATCTCCGATCTGAGATATTCTCAGTGCCCACAGAGCTGATACAACTTCGAGCACAGAGGCGCAGGCAGGCTTAATTGTTTGTAATGCTCTCTAAGATGCTTGCAGGAGAGGCGCCGTTGGAGTGAAAAGCAGAATTATGATGATCTATACATTGCATAATAAAATACATAAGTATTCCCAAATAAATGCAAGTAATCCCGTTAGTGCTCGCATGACTTTGTCACATACTAAATTTAACAGCTGTCTCCTTTCTATATGCCTGCTGCTCACGGCGTGCACTAAATCTTAATTCCCCAGCTAATTGCTTGACTTTCTTTCGGTGCAAAGCGGGTCTTTCTCCACGGCGCAGAGAGCCCTGATCTACTCACGCTTCTCTGTCGCAAATGGGGATTTCTGTGGGGTTTTGGCCAGGTCTGAAACTGGACAGCGGGTCAGAGGAGCTAAATCCTGGAACGCAGGGTCAAAATGAGGCTGAAACTGTCCCTTTTTTACCCAAGGTGTCCTCGATCCTGTAAGGAGCCCGCTGGACAAGTGCTGTTGTTGTCTGTGGGGACACGGTGCCCCTTGTGCATCTTAGCTGTCTGAAAGTCGTGCTGGAAGATGCTCTGCTGGGTTTCCTCCCCCACCCACGGGGCAGCACCCAACACCACGCACACAAAAGCAAAGGGGCTGTTGAGGACGGCTACAACTCCTAAATCCCATTCCAGCACGCCAACCGACCCACATTGGAGGTGTTTTCGGCGAGGACAAGGCTGGAAGAGCAAGAGGGGTGATGCTGGGGGCGGTTTGTAGCTGTCAGACCCGCGGTGCCGTTCGGTCCGCGGCTGCTTTGGGCAATTTCCTTCGTCCGTTTGTGCCAAGCTGACTCACCGCGCCCCGAGGATGGCCGGGCGAGTGGTCAAACTGGCAGCAGGAGCTGGCAGAAGGCAGGGGGAAACCGCAACCGCGGAGATTTCTGCAAAAATTGCAGATCTCCTGCGATCCGGCCAGAAGCGAGAGGGGAAGGGATAATACCTGCGAGCGGCTCGTAACACCAGCTTTATCAGCTCTGGCTAATCTATACGAGGCTGGAATAAAATGATCTGAAAGGAAGGAGTTGGCTTTTCAGGAATGCCAGCGGTGACTCCAGCCTGGCTCTGCGTGCACAGAAGGTTTTTGCTGCAAAACCGAAGCCACGAGCTGTGGCACCCAGCAGTTTCGGGAAGAAACCAAGTAAAATCAAGTCCAGGCGAGGCTCGAGTGGGGTCTGGGCTAACAGAGTGCTTTGGCAGGAGAACGAGTGGTTACAACGCTTAAAAATTAGGCTGGAAATTAGAGCAAGTTTGTGGACTATTGGAAATATTTCTGGAATGGAGAGGGGTCTGGTCAGGAGTGGTAAAGGTGATGCCTGTAATTGCAGGGAAATGGTGACCTGTGTCACAAGAAGGGTGAGCTGACAAGAGACTCATCCTCCTTGCTCCTTTTTCTCACGTTCTTGATGAAAAACAGGCTTTTTTCCCAGGAAAAATAAGTAACAGACTTTTTGAGAAAATGTATGTTCTGGGCCAAAGGCATTCGAGTGCAGGAAACGGGGGGAAATTTGCATTATTCATGGTTTAAACGTAAAAAAGCATGATACAGGCAACATTTCTGGACAAGGAGAAGGTCTGATTCCCAAAACTCACATGGCCGCTCTTGCTGGGGGATTTCTGTTCCACAAGTGTCCCCTGCTCAGTGGGATTCGGGCTTGCCAGGGAATTACAAAACTGCTGCTCTCCTGTGCCTGCTTGCCGGGATCCCCAGCTTTCCCCCATCCCGTACTGGGAGCTGCTGGAGACCTCCTCCAAGTCCCTCGGCTTCTCCCCCTTGTTCTGCATTTGCTTGGCTCAGGTGGAGGGGCAGACAGCCCGAGCTGAGCGTCCAGCCCTTAGAAATGGAGGAAGGAAGCCGAAACCAAGCTCCCTGGGGATACAAAGCTCTGCGAGAAATTCCCCCGTGGCAGAAATCTCAACGTCGCTGCGTGCGAGGGAGCTCGGCGCCCATCGGCGTCCCCTCCGCAGCCCGGCTCCGCAGCACAGCTTTGTCGCAACATCCGACGGTGCAGTGACCAGCTGAATGGAATGATTAATTAAAAGGAGGTGATTGAAACGGCTCCTGAAGCCTTCCTCTGTGCAGCTTTCTCTTTTAACGAGGCCTCCCCGTGCAGTGCAAAAGGAGCAAAGCCTGCCTTCCGTGTTCTTGTGAAAAATAGCCTACACGTCCGGGTGCACGGAGGTGGGCACCCGCTGAGCTCATCCCGGGACACAGCAAACAGCCTCGAGTCCTCCTAAGGGACCGAGCTGGCTCCATTGAATTCACTTTGTCTCTCAGGTCAATATGTAATCAGGCAGCTTTTTTTTTTTTTTTTTTTTTTTTTCCCTCTAAATGCATCTTTATCTGCCCATAGGAGACATGTTTTTCTCCCTCCATTACAGAGGGTCATGTAGTTTTCAAACGGCAAATTTCTATTAACACACACTAGCTGCGAGAAAATCCTTTGGGAAAAAATGCAGTGGGAGCGTTCCTCGGGGCACTGAAGACTCGGGGCTTTGCTTTCCCCTCTGGCCCCGGTGAGCAGCTCTGTTTGGCACTTGGTGGCCGTGGTGGCCACAGTGGGGCCAGCCACCCATGTGCAAAAACCAGGCTCGTGTGAGCGCAGGGCTGCGTTGGCTTGGCCCGGGTTATTTTGCACCCCCACCAACACCGCTGGGAGCAGGATCTGGCCCTAATTGCAGCAAGCCGAGACGCACCGAGGGGCACAGGGCAAAAGTCCCCGAGTGATCGATGCTGGGAAGAGAACCCCAGAGCGGTGCGAGCCCCTGCCAGGGCCACCCCACAGCACCCCCTGCGTGGGATCTGCCGCTGCGACCAGCCCCGGGGCTGTCTCCAGCCCTGAGGTTTGGCTGCTTTTCCTGCTCTTCTCGGTGGGACAAACCGGGCCTGAATTATTAATAGCTGCTGCAGACTGTCTGGCTTCTACCTCTGCGGGAGCAGTGCTGATTTAGGGCAGAGCGCGGCCACGCGATGCTGCTGGGGAGAGCTGCAGAGCCCGTCCTGCATCCCTGTGCCCCCGGGCTTCAGCTCAGCATCCTTCCACAGCCATGCCAGCCCGCATCCAGCACCCTTCTGGCCCCAAAAGGCCGGCTCGATAACCGTGGTAGCAGCCACCCAGGGCTGGGCTCTGTCTAGACGCTTCCTTGGGGGAGTTGGGAGATGGCAGCAATTAACAACCTGTTTGTTATTTTCCCTATCTGGTGTTTATTGCCCTGACGAAACCCACTCTCAATTCCAGCTCGACTCTTTTCACGGCTCTCCTGGCTTGGTTGTTATTGCGCTAGGCTTGCCTTGAGTGATTTGTGAAGGCAGTAATACAGTGCCGGCACTCAGGGGGTGGAATATTAGACACACCAATTAGCTATCTGTGCATAAATCCCCATTTACCTGCTTATCTCGAGCATATTTCCCTTGCCCGCTTCCTCCGTCTGCTTTTCTCTTTCCAACCCATCCCTTCTGGCTGGAATCCCTAATCAAGAGGCAGAAGGCAGCTGATGTGACCTCTGACATGACGTAATGCAGCCAAAAACGTCTGCTCTGACTCTCTGCAGCCAGACGGCGAGCAGGTGCTGTGCATAGCAAGGAGAGCGCCTGGCTGCCCTGCTCCACGGCCAGGGTCTGGCCCCACGACGGAGATTTGGGGTGGGCGAGCAAAATGCCCCAGCCTGAGGGCATGCACGGGTGATGGGGAGCAGGCAGAAGAGCTGATGTGCTGGGGCTGGTGAAGCAAGAAACTTCCCATCATCAGAAACTTGCCCTAAAGGGGAAGGGCTGGGGTTGCACGGGGCAGCGGGAATGGTTATTCCAGGTGAGGCAGCTCTGAAAAGCTGCCCCAAAATCACATTTCAAGCAAAAAGTTCCAAAATAAATATTCAAGCTGCTGAAGCCTGAAAAAACACTCGATGCAGCTGTTTGATGTTGCCCAAGAAATACAGCCTGATGTGGAAAATACCTTGGTCAAAAGCCCAGATCCGATCCTCCCCGTGGTCTGAGACGTAGCGCTGTGTGGGAAGCTGTTCCCATCCAGCATCGTGGGGAGCGGGCGCCCGTGCCCCAGCTTGGGGCTCTCCCAAATTCATGGGAATGGGGATGGAGCCAGCTCCCATTTAGCTTCTCGCTCCAGGCTCCTGCGCCAGTCCTCCTCTACCTTTGTGGTTTTGGAGCTTACGAATGGAGAGTGAATTCGCCGAGGCATCATTTGCCCGTGCAGCCCCTGGGACCTGAGCTGGGTCCTCCCTGGTGGGGGACGAGAGCCCCCGAAGGCTGTAACACCACCATCCTCTTGTGCTCTCCTTGCCATCCTCCCAAATCGGCCATGGGGATGCCTGTATTTGTATTTTTATCCCTATCGTTGCTAAACAAAATTGCCCATCACAACCAAACTGACCTAAAGGGGTAGATGGGGCTGGTGGATGATTTTGGTACCCAAAGGTAAATGTGCCACCGCTGGCCAGGACCTTCTCCAGCATCCTCCCCCGGTGAAGGGGCGTGCAGAGCCAGGCAGACCCATGGATTTCCCTCCCCGTGGCTTTCCTTCATCATTTGCCCCCTGGCAAGGGCAAAGCTGATGGGTCTTTCACACTGGAGCCGGTGCACAAGCTGCCGCGAGACGTTATTTACAGCTCGTGAGATAATTAACATCTGGAGAGGGAGTCTCATCTCCTGCCATCTGTCACTTGTAATGAAGGATGCGGGTGAGCCATGCAGCCAGGCAGCACCTGCCCGTCCCGGGGCTTCGGTCCCTGCCACGGAGCCGTGTGCTGGAGCTGGGCTTTGCCTCAGAGGAAGGACAGCAGTGACGATGACCACTGTCCCACCGCTGCCCCAGCCCGACCGAGCAAAGGAGAGAACAAACTCCGGCTCTGGGGATGGGTTTTCCCGTTTTCCTATGAATTGGGAACAGATGAGGTATTGCAGCGATGCTGGGAGCTTTGTTAGCTCCTGGAAAGTGATGGCTGGTGATGCAAAACCTGCAGGAACCCACTTGGAGCGAGGTGTGGGAAGAGTTAGCTCCCAGGGAGGGAAAGGAACGGGCAGGGAGATGTCCCCTCCTTTCCAGCTGCTGTGGTTTGGATGGGGCGGGTTTCCATGTTTTTACTGGATAATTGTCATGTACATAATGGAAAAGGCGAGGGCCCATTTGGAGAGCGCGAGAGGAAGTGGGAAACGCTGACATCCCTCCTCATCCCCTGCTCTCGCAGGGCGCCAGCAGACAGCCCTGCTCGCACACATCCCAAAGGCACGAACACGCCACAAAACGCTCCTCGAACCCTGTGCAAAAAATAGCGCATTACAAACGATCCTGCCACTGCCAGGCAGGAGGCAAAACAGTTCGGAAGAAATCTCTAACAGCCTTTGGGGGGGAAGGAAAAAAAAAAAAAAAAAAAAAGGAAAAAAAAAAGAAGGAGAAAAAGCCCAAGAAAAAGCAAATGAAGGCACAAAATCTCCAAGGAACCCGGGCAGCGCTGGATGCTCTGCACACTGCGGATCTATACCGCCTGTACTAAAAGCAAAAACAGAACGGCAGAAAAGCCCTACATCAATGCCGCATTCGGGTGGAGATCGGTAAATGCACAACAGGCCAAGTTACAGCTCCCAGAGCAGCCGTAACTCAGCCTGCTTGGACATGTGGAGCCTTTCGTTTGGCTGTGCACGCTGCTGCCTGTGATGGCTCCGGGCTGGATCCTGCGTTCCCGTTGCATCGCCCGGTTTGGCGTTATCCATCCGGTTGGATTTACCGAGGGAAGGAGGGTAGGGGTGTGATGGGGGTCACCCCCAGCCACTAATTTGGGCCAAGCTTCTTGGGATGGGGGGAGGCTGGTGGACAAAGCCTGGTTTGGTGAGACCCAGAGGATGCATTTGCTTTGTAGGGTTTGCCCCGTGCTGCAGGTCCAAAGCTGGAGGATTTGGTGGGCCATCAGCATCCAGAGACACCGAGCTCCCCCAAACTGCCCATTCCTCCCAAATTTCCACACCGACCTCCTCAGCTGGTGGCTGCCATGGGATGGTGTGGGGTGGAAATGTCAATGCCAGAGATGCCAAAAAGCACAGAGAGAAACTCAGCCAGGGTGAAGGGAGCTGGGGGAGTCCCCTCCAGGTACAGCCTGGCTCTGGGAAATGCAGAGATCTTTCCCTACAGTCAAGGGAGAAACCACTTGGAGTAAGAGAATTTGGGAGAATTCCCCCAAAAACCTCCAGGTGAAGAAGATTACAAGCAAGCGGGGCAGATCCACCAGTTCAATTTCAGTTTCATTTTGCTGTCTAAAAAAGAATGAGTCAACCCGAATCCTGAAGCAAAACACAACAGAACCACAAGGAAAAGCCTTTTTTCTTTCCCTAACCCTTTACCCCTTTCGTGTTTTGGCTGAAACGTTCTGGCAGTTTCACAAGTTTTGGTCACCTCAAGCAAAACAGACATTTGGCAAACGAGCTTCCCAGGCAATTTATTATTATTATTATTATTATTTGTGCTGTGGGGGCCACAGAAGCCTGAACGAGGCAGGGTAACGCCGATGGAGACGGGGGGTCCCTGGCGTGCCTCTGGCCACACACACCTTTAACCAGCCAACACTCCCCAGCACCACCAGCCCCATTTCAGAGCAAACTGGAAAAAAAAAAAAAAAAAAAGAAAAAACACCTAGTCCAGAGCCAGCGAGGGACTTGTTTCACTGAACTTGGTATTTTAGTTCCAGCACGGCCTGGAGCCAGGCCAAGGCATGGCCTCGGGAGCGCTGACGGATGCTCTCCAGCTGTCGGAGGAGAAGTGCGAGATGTCCACCCTCAGCCTCTGGGATTCCTCGGCCACCTCCAGCCCTGGGGGATAGGAGAGAGCGCTCCTTTCTGGGTGGTGGGGCAAGGGACTAAGGGAAGGGCTGGACGGTCCGGTCCTCTGGGTGATGGAAAAATGCATTTCTGCCAGCAGGGCTGTCAGGGACGCGCAGAAACCAAACGATCCCGCGCCTTGCTCCACGCAGCCGGGCACTGGATGGTTCCCTGCCTCCTCCTGGAGCGAGGCACCAGTGATGGGCACAGCTCCAGGTGCCTCTTGCCACGTTCAGCCTCACCTGGATGGAGCTGGTGGGAAGGGGGAAGGCAGAGCCAGCCCCATGTGGGACGTGGCAGCGGCGTCTCCATCCCGGCTGCCACATCCAGCTCCTGCATGGCTGGCCGTGCAGGAAGGCACCATGCATGTTGCACCAGAAAACTGGAAACACAAAAAATGCCAACCTAGAGCAAAAATGCTCCCCCTCCCCCCCCAAAAAATAATTGCTTAATGCCATTCTGGAAGGCACCAAGCAGGGACGAGGACTGGGGCTCCAAGCCCTGCTGGCCGGACCCCCGTGCGGTGCGAGCGCCGCCGGCTGCAGCCCCAAGGGCTGTAGGAGAAAAAAAAAATACATCTTCTGCGTTGCCACAGCAACAAGCAGCTCCTGCCTGCCTCAAACTTCAGAGCCCACCCAGAAGATGCTTTCCTCACCTCCGCTTCCTCCGCGAGCCCACAGGGGAGCTGCGCCCCCCAAAACCCCGCTCCTCACGAGGCGCCTCCAAGCCTGCCTGCTCCTGGCTTTGCTCCACGGGGGCGGGTGCTGTGCGTCCCGGCGCACCCCAAGCATCCCACGGCATCCCCTGGATGGGATGCGGCCTCTCCAGCAGGAATCCTTTCCAGTTCCCGAAGTGCGGCGTGCTCCGGGGACGGGAGGCAGCCCCTGGTTTGCAGGTCTGCGCTGCCCCTGAGGCAGAGCCCGTGAAAATTTCCACTTAAGCAACCAGCAGCACAACAGGGAAAGGATTCAGAGCCCGGCTCTGCCAGGAGAGAATCTGGGGTTTTAATTATTTATGCTTCACCTCCGTGCTATGGTGATGAGAGACAGAGCAGACAGGCAGATAGCGGAGAGCAGGCTGCAGCCTCCTTCCCCCGAGAAGCCATTCCTAGGATTCGGGTGAGCCGGAGGGCTGCAGACCCCGGCCCAAATCCTGCCCCGCACCTCTCCCCTTGGGAAGGTGCCTCCGTGGGGTGGAGCATCCACAGGAGCTCCGTGTGAGCATGGGGAGGGAGTTAGGGGGTGGGTAAGGGGCAGGTGCTCTTTGGGAATCCCAGCTGGCAGCCAAGGGTGGGCAGAAGGAGCTGGTAGAGGAGCAGGTGCCCTCCTGAAGGCAGGGATGAAGGGGATGGCTCAGCTGCCCTTTACGGGGTCTGAAGAGCTGGAAACCACCACTGCCCCAACCCCACGTGGGTTTGCCACCTCGGGCAGGTGAGGGTCCCGTCGCTGAAAGGAGCAACGGAGGCGGGATGGAGGGGAAGGCAAAACCACGGCAGAGCGCAGGGCATGGCCGTGTCACTGCTGCGAGGGGATTTTAGGGTGCTCAGCACCCTGAAGAATCGGGACCTTCCTTAGTCACAACTTTAAAGGGATAATCAGTCAGATCCATGGGTTAAATCCCCCCCGGGATTTTCAGGGGGGAATTCGCTTAGCAGGGTATGCGCTCAAAGCCTTTAATTTCCTGGATTAGGAAGCCAGGACAGCTTGTCATTTGTCCTGCACGGCGGAGGAGACAGAAACCCCATTGCTCGAGGCTTTCCAAACTGCCTGCAAGGGCACTGAGGGACCAGGAGCCCCCAGCCCAGGCTCTGTGACCCCCCCGGCGGTGCTGGTCCCCCCACCGTCAGCATCTCCGAACCTCTGGCTTTGGCAGAGTGATGCTCAGCAACACCAAGGAAAACATCCCATATTTTTGCCCGGCTCTGCTTTTTCATCTCGGTTGCGCTCTCGATAACTGCTTTTGCCTCTCTCCAGAGAGGGAAAGGAAAGGAGGAACCGGGGGGGGGGACGGGGGGGACGGGCACACGGAGATTTTGGGGTGGTTGCTGCAGGGAAGGAGGTGGGTGGGAAGCTGGGGCGGGAGCAGCGCAGCCGGCAGGAGCGCATGCCAGGGAACCGAAAATGGGAGCTGGGAGAGGAAAAAAAGCAAGCCGGCCTCTCACGAGATGGGAAAGCAGCAGCAGGGCTTGGTGCAGCACAGGGAACCCAGAGCCTGGGTGCACAGCATCACCGGGGTGACGACGGGGTGGGATGCTGCATCAGCACCCCGTGCTTGGGCCCGGCTGCAGGCTTTTGTGTGCCCCCACCAGCCACCGGGGCGAGGATGAGGAGGGAGGAAGGCGACGGGGCTGCGAGCCAGGCAGCTGCGCAGGCTGGGGGAGGATTCCTCCCTTCCCTCCTGAAGATCGCAGAGAACAGCAACGCTGCAGTTTCTGCTCGTTGAATAGGCAAAGCAGCAGGAAGGAAAAGAGCAGGGGATGGGTTTCTTTTTTGTTTTCCTTGTTGCTGGCTTTTTCATTTTATTTCCCCCCATCCCCTCTTACGAAGGGCTGCTTCACCTGTCACACCTATGGGGTGGCAGCACCCTGCTCCCCTCCCATCAGCACAAAGAGGCCTCGCCATCCTCCCCTTCGCCTCCTTCCCCCATCCCGAGCTGCAGGGGCAGCCTGGGCACGCAGCGAGCTCCTGCCTGCCCCTGGGGAGGCTGAAACCCCCCTGCCCTGGGCTGGTTCTGCCCCGCAGCTCAGCCCAGCTAAGCTGGGAAAAGTCCTGGATTAGAAACCAGGCAGATGATCCGGGCTGCGCTGGGCTGCTGCGCCCGGAGGAGGAGGAGGAGGAGGAGGAGGAAGATAAGGAGGCAGCCACCAATTTGGGCTCCCCACAGCTGCCCCCTGCCTCCTGCCCTGCTCCTTGGGGATGCTGGCTGCACGTTTGCCTCGGCCCCTTTCCATTTGATCCCAAAGGCACCAGCACACCCAGCCCTCCCACCCCGGTGCGTTTCCTTCCTCCCGCATCCCCCAGGCCCCTCTCCTGCTCCCCCCAGGCTATCGCAGCCCCTCCAGGGACTGTGGCTGACCCGGTGGGCTCCTCGTCACCACTCTGCCCATGTTACTTCATCGCCACCCAGCAATGCTGGAAAAAAATGAAAGAAACGCATGTTGCACACCCAGACTGTGGATTTGGGGTGGTTTAGCTGAAACTCAGCTCAGCGTGCGGGGAAGGTGGTGGGACCTGCGAAGCTGGGAGCGATCATCGTGGCTGAAGAACGGGAGAGCACGAAGGAGGGCAGCTGGCAAAACCCACAGCAAGCTGCCCTGCTGGACACGTGGAAGGGCCCTGCTGAGGGTTTTTTAACGGGATCACTTTACAAAAGGCACCCAACTTGCCATCCTGCCCGTGTCCCCATGCAGCATCCCTCCGCCCAGGCAGCACGGTGGCAGTTGGGGACATGCAGGGCTGGCCCTGCGCGAGCGTGCCAGCTAGTCCTGACTTTTGACACGGCCACAAAAGGGCTTAGTGCCCTAAGTCCTGTCTGAGCAGGGAGTTATTACATCGGCGTTGCAGGAGGACTTGCTTCAACACTCTCGGTGCGGCCAGCAGGGCCCACATGAGCTGGAATTGGGAGGGACGTGATGCTCCGGGAAGCCGCAAAGGGAATTTCCCCTGCTTCGGCTGATCTCAGCCTCCAAAAAGTTCCCTCTGTGCTTTTCTCCCTATTGTGCTGTCCTCAGGGAAAGGATGGAGAGCAGGGACGGAGGGTTCACACCATCCCGGCGGGTACCAGACGATGCCATCGGTGACCCTCACCGGGCCCAAATAAATGGGCGGCAGTGATGTCCTCTCCCAGGCAGCCCCCTCTCACGGCTGTCCCCCATTTCAGCTGCCACCTCATCCCCAATATCCCAGCTGGAGAAAGGGGACACACAACCCTTGCGGGGGCCGCATCGCTCCCCTTACCCCACACCCCTCATCGTCCCTGGATCCATCCGCAACGAAAGCCCCGCCGGCGGCACGAGGTGGGGGGACGGATGCAGGCGCCCCGCGGCCACCCCCTGCAGCAGCAGGAAGGTAGCAGAAACCCAAAATCAAAGGCAACGAAGCACAATCACAAGGCTGCAGGCACAGGCCTGGGAGAGCATTAAGCAGCACTGTGATGGCTCGGTGTGCTGCCGGTAGTGACATTACCGCAACCCAAAGCGTTTGGGACCAGAACTGCAGAATCTGTTCTTTGCTGTGCGTTCTGCCTGGGCTGCGTTTCCATTTTCTGAAGAAAATACCTGCTTGGCTCAAACACAACCCCTTGCACTTTGCTGTTCAGCTCTCTGGGGCTTTTCCTGCCTTCCTGCTTCCCTTTGTGTGCCAGACGTGGAAGGCGGCTGAGCCCTCACCGCAGCATCCTGAAGGAGCTTCAAAACATGTTCCTTTACACAGCCTTGCTGCCAAGTTGTCTTTATGCAGTTTCCTTCCTTCCTTCCTTCCTTCCTTCCTTCCTTCCTTCCTTCCTTCCTTCCTTCCTTCCTTCCTTCCTTCCTTCCTTCCTTCCTTCCTTCCTTCCTTCCTTCCTTCCTTCCTTCCTTCCTCCCTTCCTCCCTTCCTCCCTTCCTCCCTTCCTCCCTTCCTCCCTTCCTTCCCTTTCTCTCTTTTTTTTTTCCTCCACTTTCTCTTCCCAAAGTTGAATGACACCGTGCTAATTTGCAGCCTGGTTCCTCCTGAGAATATGGAGCTTAATTATATTTTTCTCATCGTTGGTGGAAGGCTCAGCTATAATTACGCCTGGAAGCGCGTTACTTAGGACTAACCCAAAAGCCTCATCCCCTCCGGGGCGCAAGGGACCGGCAGCTCACCATGGGGGCCGGGAACCCTGTGCCAAGAGCGGAGCTGAGCGCTGCCCAAACGCCCCCCATCACACCCACAGCATCACCAATGCCCTTCCTCTCGTGGGTGGTCCATCCACCACCCCAAAACCCTGATCCGTGAGAGCAGCACCTTGCATCAAAGCCCCTGAAGTCCTCTGCGGAGAGGTGGGGTCGGTCCTGAGCTCCCCTTCCTGCTGCACGGTCACGTGTAGCCGTCCTTGCCCAGCAGCTATGCCAAAAGGCGAGGCACTTGTCCTGGCTGGGTGTTATTATTACTACCACCAGTGCCTAGGGACAATTTAGGTGTCACCATTATTGCTACACAGACGGGATCTCGTGTCTGCAGCCCGTCCTTCCCCTTCCAGGTAGGCTCTTGCCTCGCGAGCTGGGAACGCAGCACCCCGCAGCACGAAGCCCCGCACGTTCATTTTAAACGGGGGAAAACCAGGCTCCTTCCCTCTCTGCCTCTAAAAACGGGTAGTTAATATCAGTATTTGTTTTTCAGGCCTGATCCGTGGCTCTCCTCACCCACAGATTTCACAGGAACTATTTCAGCGAGCGGGCGATGTAAGGGGAGAGAAAATATTCTTTCCTTTTAATTGCACCGAAGAAAATTCAGGAGAATCACCTACCGAACCCCAAACTACTCCGTAAATGAGCTTGCTTTCTGTGTCACAGATAGCATTGTACTTTGTTCAGCCAAAACAACTTCCAGAATCCAATTTACTTGTCTTGGGTACACTATGTTTTTAGCCTACTTTCCGCAGGAAATGGGGCTTACTTCTGTGATTGTGCTGTTTATATATCTATATGCCATCACTCCCACACTAATAACTTTTGAACGTGTTGGCCAATTCCAACCAAATTTGACAGAGCAGCAGAGTTTTCAAAAATACTGAATTCTTACAAATTTAATGAAATACGTGGGTGGGCGCATATTTTCCCCCACCAAGGGAAAGGCTGCACGGTGAACTCAGCCGTATTATTAGACAGAAGAGAATCCACACACACACACACGGCTGTTATAACCCCCCCGGTGGCTGGTGAGCCAAGGCTCTCGTTGGTTTCAGGTGTGGGATATTGCACCCGCGAGCCCCAGAGCATGAAAGGAGCATCGGGATTCCCCCGTCAATGCCTCTACTGCCTATTTTTTTTTTTTGCATTCGTCTCAGCTCGGACGACGCAGTTTGGTGTGGGCACTGCAGGAGAGTGTTAAGCTTTAAAATTAATCATATTAATTGCGTGAAAGCTTTTTGAGCTGGTTGTAGGTTTGTAAAGCCTTGCTGCCTTCTGCTTCTGCGTGCTGGGATGCAGCCGAGAGACTGCCCATGAAAATAATAATAATAATAATAATAAAAAACAATGGGGAAGAGCTTGAACTGAAAGGCTGTGGGCTGCAGACACGGCAGCTCTCCCCGCTTTCCATTTCGAGGTCCTTGGGCATCTCCTCTGCAAACACAAAAGTCTCCCGGACCTTGGGGCTGATCCTGCACCGTCCCCAGGTCTCCAGCACACCCTGCAGCACCGCCGGAGCGCTGCCCGACGGCTTCGCTCTCTGCTGCTGAGTTCTGGGGCTTCAACATAAGTCATGAACACAGGCAGCAAAACCTCCCGGGACGCGTGACCCCCGCGGATGCTCGTCCAGCTAATGCACAGCGCGCGTCACGTTGGAGCCTGGCTGTCCCCAGCTCGCCCAGCGAGGGCTGCGCCGCGCCGAGAATCGATGCAGGGCTTTTCAGCACACCAGCAGCGGCCCTCGTGCACCGGAGGCGAGGTCTGTGCCGTGAAAAGAGCAAAGCCTGGCGTGGCTGCGCTGGCTCCCTTCCTCGTGTGTCTGTTCCACGGCAGGCAGGGTAGGACGGAGAGGAGCAAGGTGCGTGGGGCAGGATGCTCACGAGCATCTGCTGGCAGCAGCCCTCGGGGCGATGCTAAACTTGGGCTGCTTCTCTAGCACTCTGTCTCTGCTGGAGCAGCCTCAAAGCAGCGTGCTCCCGTTCATTTATTTCTGCGAAGCTTCACTGATGATTAAAGGTGGTCCCAAACCCCCCAGCTTTTTTGTTTTCCCTCATGGCCATAGGCTGCATCCTCCCTGTCTGCTACAGCGACACAAGGTATTTGTGCCCTGGCATTGCTGTCGGATTTGATTTCTTTTTTTCCTTCTCCTCCTCTTTCATAATTAGGAGGTGGAACATTATATGCCAGGAGCTCATTAAAGCATTTCCAGTGCAGGGGGGTCACGTCCCTTCCAGCTCCTGCTCCCGCGGCTTTCCAGGGCCGGTACCGCCTGGGGACAGCGGATGCTCAGGGTCTCAGAGCCTGCATCCCACAGCACATTAGAGCTCCTCATTTCCAGGGCTCAGGCCATTGGACGGAGGTGTTTGCATCCCCAGATCACATGGAAATATCTGCTCTTTCTGCTGCTCTGCAGTCTGTTTCCTACCTGTGGTTTGGTGTTTTTTTTTTTTGTTTCTTTCTTTCTTTTTTTTTTTTTTTTAAAGCTTTGACAACAATTTGGTACAACATCAGCTAGAAAACATCATCAAGCCAAAATACCCTCCCAAAGCAGGCCTGGGAGTCTCATTCACATTGCAGATCAGTCATCAGCAGACATGCTGATAAAGATTTCAAGTGTGACTCTGAATACAAATGATCCAGACCCAACAATTAATCCAGCACAGGAGTCTGAGGAGCTGCCTGAGTTTTTCCCCAGCCCCTTTTCCCCAGCCTGGCTGCTACACGTAGTGCTTGCTCAGAAAGCAAAAAGAAAAGGCCTTGCTTTAACAAACCGTTCCCAAAAAGTGATGCAAAGGGCCCTGATCTCAGCAAAAGAGCCTGTCCTTTTTGGCTCACCTCTCTTCTGGTTGATCACTGCAGGTCTCCAAGCTCCAGGCACAGTTTGGGAGCCAGGCACTTGAGTTGGACCCAATTTTAACCGAAATTAGACATCACCCATTTTTTTTCCCCCTCTTCTGCTGGTTTTCAGCCGGATCTGGTGGGGTAGTGGGGACTGGGGGGCTTCTTGGGGCTTGTAGGGACTGTCGGGGCACCCAGACCTGCTGCTTTCTAGCAGAACCTCAGGCAGGGCAAATCCTCCCCGAGCATCAGCTGCAGCTCGTGATTTGACTGTTTTCCCACCCAAAACCTCTTTCAGGATCAGAAATGGCAAGGAATCCTCCCGGCACAGGCCTTGGGGTGGTTTCTTTGGGCCGTGTCAGACAGAGGATATAGGGAAAGAGCATCGCAGGAGCTCTTCTGCTAAGGGCATCGTCCTGCCTGTTATAGAGGCTGGGGAGCAACGGGTAAATAACCCAGCACATCGCAGGTGACAGCCACATGTGCCACACGGTGACCCCAAAAAGCCACCCCACCGCGCCGCAGCCATCCTGACGCACAGCCTGCAGCGCACGCATTGCTCGAGGCGACCCTCCATTGCTTTGCCAGCTGTTTTGGGATGGCTGTGCACCCACGGCCTGCTTCAGGTGATCAGGAGGGATGCTTCAGCCCTGATCCACCCCATTTTGAGCAACACCCATCAGGCCTGAGCAAAGCCTTGGCTTTGTATGGCTCCAACAAGCATCCCAACGACCCGGTCCACATTGCACCGACCACCAGCAGACACCCACCACAACACCTGCCTGCCTCCAGCAGCTTCCATCAAACGTCCCCCGGGCATCTATAACACACCAAACCTCCCCAAAAGCCGCAGCCGTCGGGGCCGAGGTGCCGCCTTACCTGGAGGCCGCGATCTCCGCTTTCTGCTTGGCGATGGTGGCCGCCCGCTCGGCCGCCTCCACGGCCCGATCCACCTTCTCGCGGATCTTGCTGGCCCGCAGCGGGATGAGGTTCTTCCTCTTGCCGCTGACCAGGACGTTCTGCTTGTACTTGCCCTCCTCCTTGGTGCCGTCGGGGAAGGTCATGCAGCCGTAGCCGTGGCGCTTGTTGTTGGCCCACTCGCCCTCGTACTTCAGCCCGTCCGAGCGCTGGCTCACCCCGAAGCCCGACCGCTTGTCGTTCTTCCACTCGCCCACGTAGATCTCGGTGGTGGTGGCATCGATGTCGTCCTCGATGACGGAGAGCTCGGCCTCGCCTTCGCCCAGGCTGATGGTGGAGTTGATGTCGCTGGCGGTGGAGCTGACCGTGCTCATCCCGGCCTCGCTCCGGAACGAGCTCTGCTTGCTCCGCTGGCTGGCCAAGGAGCTCTTGGACTCAGACTTACGGAGCTTGAGCCCGCTCAGCAGCGACCGACGGAAGATGCCCTTCTTCTTGCTCTTGAGGATCTCGGCGTCGCTGTGGGCCATGAGGACGAAGCCGCCCCGGGACACGGCGGGGCTGCCGGCCACCGCCGGCGAGGAGTCGGGGTGCAGCGCCGTGCCGTTGGTGTGCTCGCTGCGCAGGGAGTTGATGGACGTCCTCAGGGGTGACCTGATGACCGCAGCCATGCCGTAGGGAACGCTCTGCCGGACGCCGTACCCCTGGCGCATCCCTCCAACCCACTGGCCCTGGTACGTCCCTGCGGAGAGGAGGCGAAAGCAAAGAGGGGTTTCATGGCGAGGCATCCTGCGGGTGTGTAGCAGCGTCAACGCCCCCCAAACCCATTATTATTGGGGGCATTTGGAGTCCCAGTGGCAAAGTGCAGCTCTGGATCCCACCCCAACGTAAATTCACTTTGCAAGAGGGGAAAATAAAAGATCAGGGTGGGTCTGCAGCACACACTACAGCTGCAGCATGGGGATGTTAGGAACCAGCCAGGGCACCAGGGCACACGGAGCCTTCCCTAAAGGGACTGCCCCTTAGATCCAGCCTGAATTTGTAAAGGGCTCGGGCAGGGAGATGGGAATTCGTAACCAGGATCAGAGTCCAACCCCGTCTGCTGCCAGCAGCGATCCGAGTGGATGGTATATTGCCGTGCGTTTATTTATACACACAGCGCCTTTCATCCAGCGTGTAGCAGGAGGGAGCGGCTCTATAGAAATAAAGGCCTCACGGGGAGACATCCATGTGGTTATTATCCTCAGAAACGTGCCCCTGCTTGAACTCCTCCATTTGCGTGGGCACTCGCTGAGTTACTTAACCGGCAGTTAGCGGGCTGGGACGCACGCAGCACCTCGCCGCGACGCCGAGGGCTGCGCCTGCCCGAGAGGGTCCGTGCTGGAAAACGGGGCCAGAAGAAACCAGCCCGCGTGGGAAAACACAAGCCAGGAGTGATCCTTGCCCTGCCCACCAAAATGCGTGGTGGTAATCAGCTCTCCCTGCCCCGGGTTTATGATCCCTTCCCATCCCGAAGCACGGCGACTGGCACGCTTTGTAATTTTATCTCGGTCAGTTGAACTGCGGAGCTCGTTTGTATTCTCAGGTCAGCTTAATCTTTTTGGGGGCTGTCTCACGATGCAGGGATGCACCGCCTGGCTAAGCCCTGGCCGGGAGGATTTCAAGCCCCAGGCAGGCTCCAGCCTGGGGTGATGCCGGAGCGGGGCTGGAAGCTGCCAGCACCACGCAGTGTCAGGGCAAGGGAGTCTTAAACAGTCTTAAAATAGGGAACCTCGTGTGAATCAGACCGAGACAGCCCTGATAAGAACAGCCCAGCAGATCACCCCCGGCTCAGTCTGATAGCGACTTTCCATCCCTTCTCCTCACGAGATGATCTTTGCCCTTAGCAATCAGCACCCGTCAGATCCACCTGAGCTCTCTCTTCTGGCAGCAGAAATACTGTTCCCTGAGACATCCCCGCCTCGCTGCAGCAATTTCCCTCTCGGCAATTTCCAACAGCCCAGCAGAAAGGATTAATAAAACGGGCAGTGCTGGCTGTCCACAGCACCAGCCCAGAGAAACCCACTGCAAGGAGCAACCCCAGAGCTGGAGCCGGGGCATCCCGATGCTCCAATTAATTCCTCACCCTGATCTTACCCCAGGGCTCCCTTAGCAGGGGTTATCGCTCACCGCTGCTTGCCTTTCCCATCAAAATGAGAATTTGCACCATCCTTCTGTGGGTTTAAATGCGTTTTGCTCTCTGTTTATACACGGGGAGAGGTGGAAAGAGACGAGGGCTGCTGTTTTCCCCAGCGCTGGCTGCGGTTCCCAGCACCCCGTGGTGGGCTGGCCCCAAGGACGAGCACCCAGAGGCTCAGGCACCCATTCCTGGTGCTCTGATGTTATCGCTGTGTGCCCCCAAAAATGCTGGCTCCAAGAGAAGACTGCCCTGGAGAAGGGAGGCAGGGCCAGGCAGGCAGGATTTACTGAGGGTTTATCGGATTAGTGCTGGGGAGGGAGCAGAGTGCTGGGATTACGGTGGCACCGGCAGGGCAGGGCGAGGAGCGGTGCTTGGCTCTGGGGAGAAGGATGGGGGACAGACAGTGGGATGGACAATAGGGAGCATGGGGGGGATGCTGGGCATGTCCTCAGGTTGGGATTGAGCCTGTGGGTAAGGGGGCAGGGAGAAAAAGCCCTGCTTGGGATCTGTCAGAGCTGCCCTGCCCAAATCCTGCCTCCCTTTTCCTCGGTGACCCCCTCGCCCTGCTCCCAGCCCCAGGCAGGCCCTGGGACCCCTCCAAATCCCCAGCTGAGAAACCAGAGGAAAAGGAGGCATCGTAAAGCAGGCAAGGCCCTGTGCTGCAAGCCAGAGGCAGCGGCAGAGAGCAGAACAAAGCCGGCTCGGAGCAGGCGTGACAGCACGGCGCAGCTGGAGCAGAGGCAGCAAATTGGTCCCAGCAGGTTCCAGCTGCAGCGAGTGCCTGCGCGCCTCCCCGGCAAGGCCGAGGTGCCCAGGAAGCCATCGTCTTTGCACGGCCTTACAACCAACTCTGAGCATTGCACTGCTGCCAGGAACAATTGCTGCATCTGCTTGGCAAGGTGGAGTTTTCTAAGCACAAGATGCAAGGACGCGAGGAGAGCCACCCCATCCTTCTCCCGGCCACGGCACGGAGCAGCTCCCCACGGAGCATTCCCAAGCCCCAGGTTTTGCTTCCGTGGCTGTTGTTGCTCTCCTGAGCACTTCCCCAGCTCGCCTCCCCAGCACCCTTCAGGACATCTGGCCGCCTTCGTGGGCACCACCAGCTGAAGGCGCTTCCTTCCAAGGAGCTGAGTTCTTGGAGTTCCCCAACCTTCCCTCGCCCCTCAGCACTCCTCCCTTGGTCTGACTTCGTTACCTTTTTTAAACCCCTAAACAGCCCAGGATTTGGCCACGAGTGCTGGAAGCACTCAGAGCCATCTGATCTGCATCGCTAAGCACCGTCACCTCCTCCCCTTGCACTGCTCGGCTTAACCTCTGCCCCCCCACATTTGCAGATATGTGCGCAAAGCCTGATCTCGCAAGGAGCCCGGAGACCCCTTCTCCCTGCAGAGGAAACGGGATTTTATGGCTTTCCACGCTCCACGACGGACAGGCTACGGCTGTTTCAGAGCCAGGGAGCTGCAAAGTGAAGCGGGACTGCAGGATGGGGCCGGGGGAGGCAGGACGAGCACTTCTGGTGCAGGAGGGACCCCGCCGAGGTGCTGAGCACCCCCAGCCTCCAGGGCTGCAGGGCAAGCACAGGGAGCGAAGTGTTTGCGACTTACTGTGCTAACACCACCGAAGCAGCAGCCGTTTCTGCTTTTCAGCTCTTTTCTTGCTATCGATATTTGCAAAATGCTTCCCAAAGCATTAATTGCATGAGATTAACTGGGGGGAGTGCACAGGGGAAAATGCTGCATCCCCAGGGCTGGGTGCAAGGCTCGGATGGGAGATGATGCACAACAGGAGAGCGCTGGGCAGCCAAGGCAAAACATCTCAGCCACCCCCGTCCTGCTGGAAGGAGGGACGGATCCTGCCCTCCTGCTGTAACCACTCCAGAGGGATTTGGCCAAGAACAAGGTGATGCCAAGAGAAGCTGGGATGCGGGCATGCAGATGGCTGGACGGGAGGGGAGGGGATAACCCGAGCCTGGGGGAACACAAATGAAGTTTTCCTGAAGCTCAGCAAGAAAACTTCCAGAAAACAGCAGATGGAACGTGAGAGAGGAAACGGGACTGCGGGAAAGATGAGGAAAGCCAGGAGGGGATGGAAACGTGGGGTGAACAAAACGGGCGATGCCGTTGCTGGCCACTTCCACTTGCGGCTTGCAGCCTGTCCTTATTTATTTATTTATTTGGGCTCCCTCCCGTTGGAGCAGGGTCGGGTGGTTTCCAAAGGGCTTTCCGAGCTCCTGCAGGAATTTCCCTTGCCCTTAGGGCCATGCAGAGCCCCGTCCTCAGCCAGGGCTGGCAGGGCCAAAAGCAGCAAGGGAAAAGTCGCCGGCTCCCAAGCCTCGTTCCTGCATCTCGAGCAGCTTGTAAGTTGTTGAGAAGTGACAAGCACCGAAGGGTAATCTGATTTGCTGCAGCTATTCAGCGCTTCCTCAGCGTTTGGCTCAGGAAGAGAAAATTCATCCTGGGAAGAGCGCAGGGAGCCCACGGGGCCGCTCCCCCTGTCCGGGGTTCGCCCTGCGGCAGGACTGAAGGATGGGCACCTTCTGGGGAGGTGAGCGGGACCCCGAGCAAAGCCTCTGTGTTCCCTGCTGGAAATGGGGTTCATGCAGCAGCACTCCAGCAGCTCAGCCAGGAACTGGGCAGAGTAATTAACTCCTGTTTGCAAAGCGAGGCTCTGCAGACACCAGGATGAACGACGTGTCTCCGTTCATTTCCCCAAAGTCCAGATTTTAGACAAATGTGCGGCACAAGGGGGTTCCTTAGGGCACACCAGAGCAGGAGGGAGGTTTTGAAGGACGCAGGGGGTTAGACGGGCTGTCTGCAGCCCAGTGGCACGCGTGGGGCTTCCCTTGGCCAAAGGTGGGATCAGCAGCTTGTACAGAAACCCAGCCTGCCTCCAAAACGGTGCTAGAAGGGGCAGGACATCGGGACTTTGGGGGCTGCAGTGGCTGAATTTTCTTCCCTCCCTCCCCCACATTCAAGGCGTTGCCATTTTGCAGGCTGCTGCTGAGCCCTTTGGCTCTGCCCCAGGAAAATCATTAAGTCGGAGCTGTCGGGATTGAAGCCTGCTCACCGGCTTGTCCCGAACCGAGACGGCCAGCTCGGCGTCCCATGGGACAGAGCCCTGGCAGGGGCACAGCTCGTGGGAGGCCGGTGCAGATCCGCCTGGCCTCGCTCCGCTTCGCTGTCTCGCACCGAGAAATTCGGAGGGTTACACACGATGTCGCAGGCGTTAAGGCTGAGTTCAGAAGTTTAGGGTTAGGGGTCAACGCAGGGGGTATCCAGGTGAGCTCAAATGGGATGTGGCTGCCCAGGCGGTCGGTCACAGACCAGGGAGCAGCAGGCTTCAGCAGGCAGGCGTCTCTGTAGCCTCTGCCCCTTCCCTGAAGCACGGCCAGCGCCGCTTGGTGTGGTGGCCGTGTTTAGCAGAGGCAGCCATCCAAAGCTCCCAGCGTGCTTGTGCAGCTCAGCAAAATTCGGAAATGAGGTCTGAGCTGTCCGAAGCACCCGTCTGCTGTTCGCCACCCAGCAGAAGTAATTAGGCCTTGCAAATTGCTGGTTTATCTCGCGGAGGATCCTTCCTGGGACGCTCACCTCCTCGCTTATCGCTGAGCTCCGCCACGCATTAATTAAAGACATGCGATGGCAATAATGAGCCCGATCCCGAACTGCAACACCGGGAGCAGGTTTTACAGATATCTGGGAGCTGCTCCAAGAGCAGGTTTAGCCTCGCAGAAACATCCCAGAGAGAAGATGGGTGGGGGAAAAGAGGGCTGGAGGACGCTCCGGCAGCCGCACGCCCTTTGCCTCCTGCGTTAGCTCAGCCCCAGGACCGGTGGGGTGGCGATGGGGACATCCTCTTTGGCCACCTCAACAACCAAAGGGCCTTGCTGGTGAACAACTGGAACCAAAATGTGCAGCCTCCCGAGCATGCACGTGGGTGCATTTGGTGCCAGCACATCCCCAGAGCCGCCCGTCCTGCAGGACAAAGCGCCGCGCCGCACGGTGGTGACTTGCATTTCCCGGTCTGTGAGCAGCAATCGCTCCCCAAAAACACCCACCTGCATCCCCCTGGCACGGTACGGGGGGCTAGGACTTGCCACCAGCATTGCCCATGGGGAAGGGTGGGCTGAGGGGTGGTGAATGTGTGCAACGCCTGCAAATTGCCTGCCCCCAGCCCTGCCGAGGGTCCCCGTGCCTCGGCCATCCCCAGGAGCTGCTGAAAACCCGGAGATGTTTCTGCTGGGGCAGCCTGGCCGCTTGTTAGCCAAAAATACGCTCTGGTAAGTGCTCACACAGGGGAGGATACAAGGTATGGATTTTTGAGTATGCAAATCTGATCTGCAGGCACCGACACGTGATGGATGTTAGTCATTGCCTAATGCCCGGCTGCACGCAGGCACCACGGGCAGGGAGGTCTGTGGGGGAGAGAGGGAAGGGGGATGAGGAATGAGGGATGGAAAGGTAGGGGAAGGCAAGGCAAGGGCACCTGCCTCCTCCTTGCTGGATGCAAACAGAGGCAACGCTGGCTGGAACACGGCTGAATGGGACTGCTCAATGGGTCCACTGGGAGAACCCTCGGAAATGCAGGCTCACGTGGTGGGGATGCATGATCTGAGGGTACCAGCCCCACCCGAAACGTGGCCAGCCCTTCACCTTCACCTGCCCCAAAGGTCCTCTGCAAACAGCTCAGAGATCAGCAGGACGGGGCTGCTCCCCTCACAGCATTAATGTGCACGGTGATATAGCACTGACTGCACTCACGGCTGGGAAACTGAGGCAGGGGGGATGATCTCCAAGAAAATCCGGTGCGTGCCTCCCCCCGTGGGCAATAAATGGCTCTGCACATCCACAGCCAGGCAGGGGACAGGGCGAGGACCCAAATCCTCCTCAGATAGCACCAGAAGCTGAGCCCTTTTCCACAAGCACTGGCCAGGGACGAACACACGGCCCCGTAACATCAAGGTCCTGAGCCCTGCAGGGGAGGGTGAGCAAAGCAGCAGCGCCCGGCGCTGCCTGCTGCAACCTGCATTTATTTTCAGGGGGCCTGAGCCGGGGATGGATGTTGCAGGAGGGATGGCAAACCCGCCACCATCGCGCCCAGCACCTTTATGACGGCTAACGTGGTCCTCTCACAAAGCAGAGTGAAATCGGGCTAATGCTTAGCCTGTTAATCCCCCGGCGCTCTAATCCTCCTCGCAAACTCTCTGATCTCACCCCATTTCTCAGCAGGGCTCGTGGGGGTTAGGGCTAATTCCTCGGTGCCCGGGATGGGTGCTGGGGTTTTTGGGGGCTGCATCCCTGCGAGGTACGGGCGATGCCGAGTGGTGCCCGGCGAGCATCCCACGGGTGGCAGCGACCCCCGGGGCCGGGGGAAGAAGCCGCCCATCATCCTAAAGCTGCCATTTATTGGCAAAATCCGTGTCTGTGCCAAACGCTGGGCTGCCGTTGGGGTCGGGCAGCAGGATGTGCACCAGCAGCCCCCCAAATCCCCAAATCCTTCAACAACTTCTCATCGTGCCAGGCAGGGCACAACAAGGGTCCTGGGCTTATCCCAGCCCTCCGGTTCGCAGCACCAGAGCACGATTATAATCCTTTTTATTATTATTATTTCCCGTGAAAGACAATGGCCAAGGCCTTCCTCGGGCCCAGGAACCATCCCACCCACCCAAAGCGTTGCCCTGGGCAGGAACTCGCGTCCTTATTGCGATCGTCTTCGTGTGAATGTTTGCAAAGTTAGGGGCCGTGCGCTCGCTGCTCGCTCATTCATGAAAATTCATGATGCTCTGCTGTGTGATAGCAGCAAGAGGAAGCTCTTCAGGGGATGATCCCGGGAAAGGAGTGACTGTTCGAGGGGAATGACCATGCATTGACTGCAACTTTTAGGGCTTTTGATTCAGAGGAGAGAATCCAGGAGGAGAAGCCAGTATTAAGCCCCAAAATACAAACATTTTCCGTTCGAGTGCTTTTCTTCCCCTCCAAGCTCCCCTTTTCCACGAACAGTTAAACGCTCGGATTGTATCTTAAACAACGTGCTGGAGCAGCAAAAAAGTGCCACAGCCTGACCCCAAAAGCTGCCAAATGTCACACGACAGACCCCAGACCAGCTCTGTCCCCTCTAAGACCAGCACCGGCACCATCCTGCCCGGTTTCCACATGTCCATGCCTGCAGTAGTACAGATCACCCCCCTGCATCAGCGCTACCTGACTCAAGGCATTCCAAATTAATCAGGTTAATTTTAAAATTGAGATATTTTATTTTTAAAACAGAAGGCATTTTTAGCTCCTGTCTGCTGGCTCCCGAGCCTGTAAGAATGACTTTTCTGCAATAGTCTGGGTGGGAACCTTCTTTCAAAAACCGAAGCCGAAAATCTTGCAAAAATCACATGATTCCGCAAGCTGGAGCTTCAAGAGAAAAAATGTTCTGCTACAGGAGCAGATGCCACAGAGCCACGAGGAGCCCCAAGGGGCGTCAAGTCCGCTCCCCCTTAGTATATCCGAATACCCCACAATTGGCTTTAAAAGACACAAGGAACCCCGAATAAACCCGCAGAGCATCCCCACGGTGCTGGCACGCCCCATTTCTGCATCCTCGAGCAAACATCCGCCGGGGCCAGGAGACCTCAGGTTTTCCCCAGAGGAGCCCAGCGACAAAGCCCCATCCCCGGGACAGCTCTCACCGACCCTGCTGCTGCAGGATGAGGCCCTAAACCACCACCACGCAGATAAATGCTCCTCGCGTTTCCCCTGCCCTTTGGCTCGGGTCGAGCCCTCTTGCTAGCGGGGGGGGGGGGAAATGTTCCCAACCAGCCTGAAATACTGGGATGGAGAATTTTCCGTATGGCTCCTACGGGGCGAGCCGAATGAAAAAGGCAACGAGGGTTTATCTGGCTGCCATGAGCCGTCAGGGATCACGAACACGAATCTGTGAAATGATTTTAGAATTGGGCTTCAGGACTTAGCCTCGGCAGTCGGGCAGGGATGGGTAAGGGGGGCAGACTGCCCCTGGGTGGGCTCCCACGCTGTCCCCTGGGGCACCACGTGCCAGACAAAATACCAGCGTGGGTCTCAGCCCGTCTGGCGTTTATTATGTCCTGTACTTTTCCCTGGGGTCAAAATCCTTCTTCTTCTGTCCTGAGCTGTACCTGAAGCTAAGCAGCGTGTTCCAGTGAGATAAGTAATTAACATGAGTTCATGTCATTTATTTTTAATGAAGCCGGTCAGAAGCTTCATTTAGCGTTTCGATTCGTTTTTCCACATTCGGCGTGTCCTGATGCCTCAGTCGTCGCTCTCCCGGTGTCACCGCTGCCTTGCAAGCATCCTCTGTACCAAATGCAGATGGCAGGATGCTTTACAAACGAATCGCACAGCTTTCCTTTAATTACCGAGTTCCTGGGGGGTCAAGAGGACCGGCTAGGTCTGCGTCTGGGTTCTGCGGGAACCTGGAGGGTGGAGGACCGGGGCACATTTGTATTTGCTTGCTGCCGCCCACTACTTGAAGTGCATCAACAGTTCGTTCCCAGCAGCAAAATAACACGAGAGCCGATACTTTTAAGGTAATTCTGACATCCACGCTATGAATAGATCACATGGAAATTCGCCCTCGCTAGCTGCTTCCCTGCAGCTGTAGGAAACCTGTGACAAACCCCGGTACGGGGGGCGGTGGTCATCCCAAAATGACCCCTGGGATAGGGCAAGGGGGCTGCGTCCTCTTCCCGGACAGGCAGGTGCCCCCACAGCATCCCTGGGTCATCCCCCCCGAGCAGCCCTTTATGCCACCTGCTTCTGCAAAAAAAACCTCACATTTTCATCCCATCAGCCACTTGAAAACCACTCGGTTTGTGGCTCCCAGTGCCTGTGCTGTGAGCGGCTGGAGGTGTCACTGGTGCAGGGGGCACCGGTGACACTGGGGGACGTGGGGCATGGAGCTGGCACGGACCCTGCCTGGCTGCTCCCCCTGCACCGCTTCCCTCTCCCCACCGCTTGCAAAGCACGAAGATTTGCCAGCCCGGGCCAAGAAAACCCACTTGCCTACTCAGCCGGTGCTAACAATGAAAACACTAATTATATTTCCCTCACCTATCAAAGGGATGATTCATTTAGGTGAGTGGGCACGGAGGATTACACAAGACGAACGCCGAGGTGCCACCGCCCGTCCCTCCGGGGTGGCCCTCCCGAAAAGTGGTGCTGCACGGAGCCCATGGGATGGGGGTGGGCTGGGAGCAGAAGGAGCACAGCCCCAGTGACCCAGGACACCTCCAGGCTGGGGATCTGCTCCCCAGGGGCTGCCAGGCATCAGGGACCCCAGAGAGGGGCTGCTCCCGGTCCTGGACGCCAAACGCTCAGCTGGGATGGGCAGGGAGGGGACAACAGCTTTGTCAGGGCTGGAATGGGTGAAGGCAGGTTTGGGGCCTCCTCCTCACCCTCAGCCCCATCTCCTCCTCTCCCCCACCACTGTTTCAGCAGCTAAACCCACACCCAGTGCACAGCCCAAGGCCTTCTCAGG
Organism: Oxyura jamaicensis; assembly: GCF_011077185.1. NCBI lineage: Eukaryota > Metazoa > Chordata > Aves > Anseriformes > Anatidae > Oxyura > Oxyura jamaicensis. The sequence goes on along the minus strand of NC_048903.1, from coordinate 18,931,637 downwards.
GATTTCTGTGGCAAGCCTGTGGTCAAAGAATCAAACCGTGCCTTCAAGGTTCCTCTTTCTTCCCCCAGGGTAAAATCGCGGAGTGTTTTCAGAGTGCCACGGAGTTACAGAAAGGTGTCACGAGGCCAGAACCAGCCGAGATGTCTCCTGAGAGAGTCTCCAACAGGAGGCCTCCAGACCTTGGTTCCAGAGAGCTTCCCCACCAGCAGCTCCGTCGCTGCTCATCCTGCTCCCTGTCACCCAAAACAAGGGACCCGTGCAGCTGCCGACCTGTGGCCAGGCTGAATCCAGCCCACCAAACGAGCCTGGCAGCTCCAGCCCCCGACCGAAGCCATGCTCAGAAGCCCGTTTTATGTAATACCAGCCTGCTGCTGCATGGGGCAGGAGGCGTCGGGCATTTTTGGCAGGAGGACGAGGATGCACGGACGGGAAGGGACGGCGCACGCCTGTGCCACAGGTGCACGGACGTAGCAGCGATGCCATGGAGCTTTGGCACGGAGCTGGCTCCCTAAGGGAGCAGAGGGGCTGTATTTGTGCCCGGTGCACCACGGCCACACGCAACCACACGGCTGGGGGCAGGCGGATAACGGGCAGGGGTCCCAGAGCCCCGGCGGTGCGCTTTGGGCAGAGCACGTGCGCGCGCGGAGGGGCGAAGCGGCGTCGCGGCGTGGGGAGGAGAGGCGTGCGTGCACGGCGATGAGTGTGTCGGCGTGGGAGGTGTGAGCTCGGCAAGCTGCAGGCGGGGGCAGCGTGCGTGCGGGCGCCAGCGCCCGGCGTGGGGGGGCGGCGCCTGGGGCTGCCAGCGGAGCCGGGGTGGCGGTGGGTGGCCGGGGAGGGGACCCACCGCTTGCCATACCCAAGCCAAACGCGTCGACGTGTGTGCATGGGGCAGGGGAAATATTGTTTCCCCAGCAGCGCTGGCAATGGCTGGCGGAGTTTCGGGATTGGCCCTTACCCACTGTCATGAAAGGAAATGGTAAAATTGGAGTGAAAGCCACAAATTCCGTGGCGTCTTGCTTCCTAAGCCGTGCTGCGCATTTCGGGACCCATCCCCTAGCCCTGGTTGATGTGCTAAAACAAAAAATAAAAACGCAAGGGATGAATATTTATCTGTGGGTGGCAAGTGACAGATGCTGGGGCGAGGATTCTAGGATACTTCAGTTTGACGGAGGTACTAACTCGAGCAGATTAATGAGAAACATCCTTCCCAATAGTTGCCTCCTCTGTACAATCCCTGTGCAGTCGCCCCGGCTGCACACATCGGCTTCTTGTACCCAAAGGCACCAAGTTCACTAAGGCTCAGTGTCCAGAAGGCTGGAGATTTCCACCCACAGTTGGGAAAGGCTCCCTGGCTGCTTGCAACTGAGTTCATGAAAGTGCATCCTCGGCCGGGCTCCGCCGCGCCGCGGTGGCTGCCGGCACAAAAGTGGGGACCGTGGGCATCGGGGCGAGCAGGAGCCCGGCCGGGGCGCGCAGCACCCATCCCTGGTCCAGCAGCCTGGCCACAAGCACCACGGCTCCAGGTTGCCCCAGCACCACCATCCCCTCGTCCTAGCTTGGTTTTCCAAGTCCTCAGGGGTCAGCATTTTGCTACAGACCTCGTCTCCTCCTGACCTTACGCCTCCTCCTAAAATGACAGGCGTGCCCTAGATGTTTTCGGTCCCAGCTGCGGAGAAGCCAGCCTGGCCTGACAAGATGGAAGAAGCTCTTTGCTTCTGGTAGCTTCTCAGAAACCAGGAACGGCTCGCTCACCCCACGCTGGGGATGCTCCCCAGGCTTCCCAAATCGCTGCCCTGCTGCGGCCGACGAGGAGCAGGCAGGGCTGAGAGCCCTGGGTGGGGACAAGAGCGCGCGTGGGGACATGGGGATGGAGCCAGCCCCACGACAGCCAGCCCTCGGAGACCTGTGGTTCGTGCAGCTCCCGCCCGCCTTCCTGCACATGTCCCCGGCAGGGGCTGGGCGCCGGCGGGGGCGCAGCGAGGCGGCACGCGAGTTCAGGGCGCGCGGAAAATCCCCCACATCCCCTCCTGACCCTGCCGAAGGCGAGAGACCGTGACTGTGCTCCGAGTGAGCTTGATTCCCAGCTGAAGGGCTGCCAGGATTTCGAGATGACTCGCAAAGACAAACCCAGCAGCTCCCAGCTAAAACCCCAGCGTTATTCCAGGCATCTGAAACAAAAGGTTGCGGCTCTGTTGCAGCCACCAGTACGAAATTATCTTCAAAAATGAAGAGCTCGTTCCACCTTTCCCTCCGGGAGCAGAAAAGGGCAGCTGCAGGTGCCATTTAATCTCGCCTCCCTGTACAAAGCAGCACACTGGGGTTTTCTAGAGAAAGCTCTTGCAGCACCTTTCGGGGAGGCTGCGATGGAGCTCATCCACACTGCAATTGCCTGAACGCGGCCGTCCTGGAAAACGATAACGCCTTAAAAATAAAAAGGAGCCTGCTTTAGGTGAACACGCTCCCCCGAAAAACAACGGGGCAGCACTGCTGAGAGCCCCGGGTAGGCCCGGCTCGTGTTATGGAGGCAGTTCAGAGGGAAGTAGCCACAAAACATGAGGGAGGATGATACAGCCACTTAGGGCACAGCACCAGCTGGTTTTCCTAGCTTGGCCTTAAAGCTCGTTAGGCCAGCAATTTTTGATCACTCCAATTGGGTTTTCATGTTTTTTATTTAATCCTAGCTTCCCCTCCACATCTCGTTAAGCCGTGTTGACGGCAGAGAATAGCTTTTGTGATCCCTCTGAGCCCCTACGCTAAGCATTAAGCCGCAAACTAGGAATGTAAGACTCTTGTCTGAATTAAAGTCGTTTGCCTGGTATTATTTATTAAGTTTGGGGCTGCGTTTGGAGGGGCTGCGAGGCAGGGCGTGCACGCAACGACCTCGACCCCAATGCCAGAAGCATTTGCAGCAAAGGAGCTGCTCCCCCTGCTCCAGTCCCCCCCTGCCCTGGTTTGCTCCATCCACTCCATGCCAATCCTACAGGTTACAGTGGTGCAGTCACCACGGCGAATCCCATGTGCAACTCGGGCTGTCTCCCAGCAGCTTGGCCCACCCCGTCCTCCCACCCCGTGGGCGAGAGCTGGGCGTCCCCCTCACCCCAAGGCCAGCACCCCGAAAAAAGCCTTGCCAGCGTCAGGGGACAGGGCCTGGTGCTCGGAGAACATATGGGGCTACCTGTGGCAAAGAGCTGGGCTGGTGCCACGCGGGGCTGGTTCCTTGTCTCCCATGGGGCACGAGCATCCGAGCATCCCTGGCTCCAGGCGGGCAGGCTGCAAACTCCCGGGCGCCAGCCCAAGCACGGGGGCTGGTAGCCACACATCGCATCCCGCCCCGGCTCGGAAGGGACCAATGCATCACCTACCTCCATCCGAGTAGGTCTCTGTCCCGTAGCCATCCTGTAATCCATTGCTCCAGGTGCCTTCGTACTTGGCCCCGTTTCCAGTGCATTCTCGGACCCCGTACCGTCCCTTAAATCCATGGGTCCACTCGCCTTTGTACACCCACTTCCCCTTGCTCTCCATGCCAATGCCATGGCGCTTGCCCTGCGCCCAGGTGCCCTGGTAAGTGTTGCCGCTGGGCCAAGTGTAGACCCCCAGCACCTCAAAGCCGTGACTCCAGGAGCCCGAATATTCACCTTGACCCTTCGGGCCGGTACAGATTCCGTGGCCATGAGCCTTTCCGTCCTCCCAGCCTCCACAGTACGACCCTCCATCGTCAAAATTAAACCTTCCCCCACTGGACATGCATGTAATTCGGTTTGCAAATCCCCCAAAAGGTGAAAAAATAAAAAATGCAGGAAATAAAACGGGAACGATGACTTGGAAAAAAAATATATATTCAGATCAGATCAGATCGAAATCATGCACCAGATCCAGGCAGCTGCTTAAGCCAGTTCCTTGTGATTATTCATTCTCGGGGAGTATGTTCGGGATCAGTTCTCTCTTCCCCTGCTGTGGAAACAGGATCATTAAAAAAAAAAAAAAATAGCAGCAAGAACAGCAGCAGCTATTGGGTTTTGGTGCAAACGACTCCACCTAAAAACCATCCACGGCAGGGAACGGGGGTGGGGGCAGGAAA